>NC_070646.1:10544884-10714038 GCF_947347685.1 Pleuronectes platessa | reverse complement strand
CTTGTCTCTCCGTCTCTGTCTCTGTGAACATCTGCTTGCTGTGTGTGTTCAAGCATGCAGCTGCGCCTGCGTCTATATAATGAGCTCGAAGGGGCTCGCCTTATGAAAGGCTCCGGGCTTGTTGTTCTTTCCTGGCACAGTAATGCGCCGGCTAAGCCAAGAAAGTGGACAAGCGGCGAGCTATTTCAGCGGGGCCTTGTTTTTGTTGTTTCACGCTCAAAGACAACATGACCCAGCGTGACCCCTCCAGCTACTCACGGCTGGGACGCAGCGGAGCGTTCAAGGTGTGGGAGGCGGATCACGGCACGACCGTCCGAGCTGTGGCCCAAAATGTTCTACTAGAAATCCTCCTGATTCGACGAGAGAGGACTCTATAAGAAACGCTGCGTCGAATGCACTGCCAGGTATTCAGGTATACACACAAGTGCGCATACAAAAGTGTGTCTGTGTGGAGAAACAGATAAGCAAGACAGACACACACATACATACATACACACACGCACACACGCACACACTCATGCACACAAAGGGGTGGGGTAGCAATGAGGGGGCTCGGTTAATGGCTTTTAAATTTCCACTGAGTGAGTGACTTACAACTGTGGAGGAGCACAGCTGTTACTGGTTTGGGGAACAAAGAGGGGGTAACGGCAGCGATCTGAGAGTCTGGACTGGGCTGCTCTTATTTAATGGGCTCAAATCTCCCAGGAATGATACAGATATGTGTGGTGTGTGTGCGTGCGTGCGTGCGTGTGTGTGTGTGTCTCCATGCTTGCCTGCCTGTAAGCATCCGTGGTCATTCCTTCATATAGGTTTACTTACTGTGCTGTGAGAAGTCCCCTTTTGTGCATATGCTGTACTGGTGCATGCGTGTACTTGTGCGTGGGAGGCAACAGGATCCGTCTGCGTCTCCGGCCCGTAGATTACGGCCACAGAGCGAGCGAGAGCAGAGTTACGGCTCTGCAGGGCTGAGCGATGGCGAAGGTCAATTCCATTTGGGAATAAACTAGAATTGGAGAAGAGGGGAGTGAGAGAGAGGGAGGGAGAGGAGGAGAGGAGGAGAGGATGCGTGAGATTTAATGCGGATGGAGAGAGAGGAAGAGAGAATGGCGAGGGAAACGGATAGAAAAGGAGAGAGGAGATTAAGGCCAGAGCTCATCTAAGCATGTCAATAAAAGTTGAAATATCTAACGTCAGCCAGGTGGACAAAATCCAAGTCGCTCTGATCAAAGTCTTTCCATTCCAGGCAGACAACAACGCAGCACGTTTGAACACGGACTCGCTTGAATACTCTGTGTTTCTTGATGTCAAACTTTTATAGTGGAGTTACATCCCTTGAAATACTGCTTCCTGACCCCCCCTCCCCCCACCCCCATATATCCACACAGACAAACACACACACAACACACACTCCTCTCCGAATTGTGCTTTGTTTCCTGCCGCTGGTGAACGCAGCCCTTTTCCTCGGAGGCCCCCTTCAATGCACTGCAGCCTTGTAAAACATGGCAGGTCAGCGTCACATGACTGGGGTCTAGGACACTGAAGGCTCGGGGGGGTTTTGGTGTCAAAGTACACATGGGTGGGGCAGCGTGTGGAGGGAGAGGGGAACTGGCAGCGGGGAAACAATAATCCAGCGAGAGGCAGAAATATGAAGGGGAAGGAAAGAAAAGAGAAGAGAAGAGAAAGAGAGATCGGGAAAGTAAAGGAGGGAGGAATGTAGCTTAGCAGTGATTCTCCTCACAAGCTGAAACCACGAAAAGAATATTAATGCCGTCCAACCCTCCCTCCCTCCCCTAAAGACACCGTCCTCCTCTCTCATCTATCACCTCCTACCAAAAAAAAACTAAAAGCCCCCACAGGTCTCATGTCTGAGATGCTCAGGCTGCATCCACACTACTACGTTTTCCTTTAAAGACGCATCAACTCTGATACAGATACGCCTGACGTCCAAACCGCTGCAGAGTTTCAGAGACGCTAAGACAGAGGGAGTTAAAAATGCTGCTGGTTGCATTTAAGTTTGAAAACTCCAGGGGTGGACGATCGCCATTGCCTCCAAAACTCCATTTGTCAAAAAACAACCAAAATCAGCCTCCGCCACCAGTGTAGAAGATAGATAGATAGATAGATAGATAGATAGATAGATACATAGATAGATCAATCGATTGATAGATACTTTATTGATCCCGAGGGAAATTTTGGACTAGAATGTTAATTACAACCCAGTTTTCTTTGCTAACAGCTGTTTGTGCTCTCAAATTCTGCATTTTACAATGACACAACTGCTTTCCTGTGTAGGAGACGTGCTCCTATTCAAGCGATCTGCGACAATTCCCTCATCCAGGGCCACGGACGGGCCCAGTGTAAGTTAGTGGTCACATGATATGTGGTTTACGGAGCCAAAACGCTCGTATGGACAGTTTTTGTCTGAAAACGTAGTGGTCGCCATAGACTGATGTGGACATGACTGAGCCTCCCCCACCGCCTCCCCCCTTTCCTCTCCCTCCTCCCTCCCTGTTTGACTGAGTGATTGGAGCTGACATACATATGGAGCACACTCATCCTGTAGCGCTCAGAAAAGAGGGAGAGAGGGGGGTAACATGCACACGCATCAATGTGCATGCATTCTACACACTTTACACACACACACACACACACACACACACACAGTGAATTTGCTCTTCCCCAAAGTCAGGAATCCCTTCGGAGGTTTCATACGAATAATTCTCCCTCTGTTTCTGTCACTTCTTTTACTTCCTTTAATTTCAGCCTCTTGGCTCATCTGGCATGTCTTTGACTCGGCCCCCTCCTCTCCCTCCCTCTCTTGGTGTCGCACTAAGCATTCGTAGTGTCCCCCCCCCCCCCCCCCCCCCCCCCCCCGAGGTCTCTCGCTTTATAGAAAGCCTGTCACACTAATAGATTTCACCTTCTCTCATTTTCCTTCTCGCTGTCACCCCACCCCCCTCCTCACCCTCTTTCTCATCTGCTGCCCATTACAGACACAAGTGTCTGCTCACTACAAGCTACTGTATCCGAATGCACTGATGGAATTAAATAGCTGGAGTGAAGTAACAAACACGTCCGTTTTTCTTTTCCTCAAGTTTCTCCCTCAAGCTGCAGCTCCTGGTACAGAACAAGGTGCAGGTCCGGTACATGTCACCTCTCATCTGGTGGACATGCAAGGACGTTTTTAAAAGCTGCTGAAAGCTGCTGAAACTGCAACCACACGTTAACATTACTACAGGGGTTTACATGCATGTTGTCAGTTCTGTTAGAGAACATATTCAATTCTGTTCAATTCTATTTGTTTAGCGCTAAATCACAACATACATTCAAAGCACTTTGCATAGTAAGATTTAAATGTATGGTTAAAAAACTAAGGATATCTGAAAATCAAACTGTGCGTAACTTTATTTTGTGCACTCTCGTTCTCTCTTGTGTTTGATCCATAACCTTGTGTTTTACCAAATCGTTTTCCTCTGTGGCTCATGTATGCCACTGCTCGATTTGTATTCTGAATTGATCCTATTTTATTTGGCTGTTCCATTTTATTGTTTCTAGTTTTACCGGCTTTTCATATGTGTTACTTATTTCTTCCACTCTATGCTTCTATGCGTTGATATGCTTTTACTTGAATTTATTTATTTATTTCGAAATTCAAGATTCAGAGCTTAATCATTAAATGATGCAGCAATAAATTGAAATATTTTATATCTTTTGCTTGTCTATGGCCCAGACAAAACATAATACACTGCATTTGACCACACAATACATTACCTTGAACAAAATTTCAGATATATACAAAATACTGTATAATTATATTTCTGTATACTCTATAAACTCGAAATTAATTAAAAGTTTGATCATATTTATGTTTTTAAAGCACAAATTTGAAAGGTGCTATATAAATGAGGTTATTATTATTCATTAGATTATTAAGGCCTTGAGCTACTCTCTTACATACTCACAGTGAATGCTAACAAGCCCATGTTGTCAATAAACCAACATAGTTCCTGTTTGGTGCCTAAAAGCAATCGAGAGAATTTCAATTTAATCCAAGGTCGTCCAACAAGGTGAGGAGCCTTCCAGGACTTATCAGTTTATAAGAAATACACCGGTGTCAGATTGTGCTACTCTGTCAGTTTTGTTTCGAACTTTGAATATTTGTTGTTGATGAAGTATTAATGCTCCGTTGTTTATGTGCAGGGCGGCACAGTGGTGCAGCGGGTCTTCAACCAGGGGCCCGTCCGTTTGGGGTTTGCACTTCTCCTCGTGTCTGCGTGGGGTTTCGTCCTGCTTCCTCTCGACATGCAGATTGGGATTATTGGACACTCCAACTTAAACATAGGTGTGAATGTGAGTCCGAATGGTTGTTTGTGTCCTGCAGTATGCTGGTGAAGGTGTGTCCAAGCCTCCCATGCCACCTTTACAGAATAAGCATAGATAATGGGAGGATGGATGCTTTGGTGGAGTTTACATCTCTTACATCTACGGTATATCTTCCTGTTTAGAGGTTCTGTCTCACACTGTCTGAGTCTGTGTCTGTACTCCACAGCCTTACCTTGTGCATTTCTCTGGAATCCACCCTACAACAACCTCACCTATCCACTCCTCCTCCTCCTCCTCCTCCTCCTCCTCCTCCTCCTCCTCCTCCTCCTCCTCCTCCTCCTCCTCCTCGCCCCGTCTCGCTCATCCCACATGTCACATCACATTTCCCAGGCAGCCCCGGGAAAAGGGCAAGAGGCCCGTACGAATTGATGTGGGTCTCTTACGGGAGCACGGCCAGGACAAGGACGGGGCGCACACAGGCACATAGATAAAAGGCTGACGACGAGGGTGAAGTGACCCTGTGCGTATTGTCGGCGTCCTTCACCTGTCACAGGCCGTGCACTCCCTGAACTTAGCATCTGCACACAAAACGCTACTTGTTTATGCATGAACCTGTAAAATTCAGACGAACACACACACACACACACAGAAAGATGTCTTTGTTTCTGTCACACTCACTCCGAGAGACCTATGGCAACAATGCAGCATTACACCACATCATGCTCCAGTAGTTTTCAAAGGGGAGCTCTCCCTCCCTCTCTCCCTCTCTCCCTCTCTCTCTCTCCCTCTCTCTCCTCGTGGCCAGATCGCCCCAGTGACAAGCTGGGCAATGTCGACACCTATTGGTGCACACGAGACACTGTGCTGCAATGGGAGTCTGTGGCAGAGAAATATATGAGATGAATAACCAGCGATATTGAGTGCATTCATCATCCGCTGACAGTAAATTCACACGAGAAAATTGACATTAGCTCATAAACATCTATCACTGTGCGTTCGGCAGCACACGTTCGAGGGCGGATTGTGCGACGGAGGAATCAGATGCATCGGAGTCGACTGAGGACTGCTACCTCATGATGTCGGCTGTGTCTTTGCATTTGCATTCCCCCGTTTTCTCCCTCATCTACTTCCCCATGACGCTTCTTCTCCAAGACTGGCGTTACTCCTGATTCCCCCCCCTGCAGCCTGCTCGCAGACTTTTATATGTCCAGTTAAGCAATTCTCTCCTCTAATTGGTTAATGGAGGGCAGAGGGGTTTGGTGTAAAGGGAAATCCCAGGAGCCTCTGAGGCCTGCTTCATGCCCACTGGAGTGGAACGCAGCCAAAATGTAGCCCCCCCCCCCTACCAACCTGCCCCTTCATCAACGCCTCTACTGGACTGGAGAAGATCCAAGATGGATGCCTCCAGGGCTGTGCTGCTGTGAAACTTACACTAATGTAGATGAAACCTGGAAGAGACGTGCTTGGCATCGCCACATCTCCTTTTCTAAACATTTTAAGTAGAAACTTCACGTAGAATGATGCTATGACCCAAAACTGCCTCCTTTAAACTACTTTAAAAACCAAAATGTGAATTAATGATGTGTGACTGGGACAAGAAAATCATATCAAATCAATAATGCATCAAAGCCGGATCTGTCTTTGTGACTCAAGCGTCAGCTCGCGGAGCAAAAAACTCGAGGCAGGAATCTGCAGCATCACGTCGAAGCCGGACCTCCTGCTCATGCGGCGCTTTCAAATGCTTTGTGGAAAAACGGAGCGATTTTTTTAGAGACGGTGTCTTGAAGCGCAGTGATCCACGAGGCCCGTGCATGCAGCTGTCTCCCCGAGGAGAGAGAAAAACACAGAACGGAGGGAGGCGAGGAGTGATGGAGGAGGACGTGGAGGGGGAGAAAGAACATGTAAGCCCACAGAGGGGAGGAGAGTTGAGAGGGAGAGTGATGCAGAAAGAAAATAAAAAACAGGGTGTTCAGTCTTAATATAGATTCTGCTGTGTAAAAGGTCAAAGTGGCAGAGGGAGGGAGGGAGGCTGTCGCTTTAACTGTGGCTTTAATCCCCTCTCCTCCTCTCTCAGGCTGCCATCTTTGCTGTCAACATGGTGGAGGAAGTGCTCAGGTGTTTACTTAACCTGGCGTGGTGCAAACTGACCTTTTTCAAATGTTCACTGGAGGAAAAATAAGACGAGGATGAAAAACACACTCAAGCTCGAACTCCACGGGCCTGGCTGGGTTTGTGTGTGCATGAAAGAAAAAGCTTAATTCAATGTACACATGCTGCAACGCCCCCACAGATATTGTTCGGGTCAATTTGACCTGCACACACACTGAGACACATATACACTTATTCCGGCTGTACACTCTGAGTCACGCTTATATTCAGACTTACTTTCAAACTTAATTTATTCATATCTCATATTCTCATATTTGTAAACATCACTCTCTTCCAATACCATCTCCCTGAGAGGCTTGTTGTTGAAGTGGCCTATACGCACACAAATTGCCTGTATGTGCTTTACCAGTTTGATTATGGGAAAAAGTGAGTCAGTTCAAAACAAACACATCAAAAGAAACAATGGTTTCATTTTAGATGATTCTCCTAATCAAGCATAACCTGATGAATATTTAAGATTGTATTTTCTTTTTACATAAATTATAACTTTAATGTTCTAAAGTTAAATGGTGATATGGTTGCAAACAATGATCTGTATGTATTATCTATTTCATCTACTTTTACCTATATGTGTTATCCATATTGATTGGGAATGATATAGAGACAATATATGGCAAGGATTCTAATGTCAGTAATGTATAAATGTGTGTCTGTGTGTGTGTGTGTACTCATTTTTGTTATCTCCTAGGACCTTTTCCAGTTCAACAGGAACCTTATCAGGACTAATAGATCTAAATAGAAAGCAGAGCCCGACCCATAAGGGGAACTTAAATTCTGTGGTCCTAGTTAAGTCCTGTGTGTGTGTGTGTGTGTGTGTGTGTGTGTGTGTGTGTGTGTTTGTGTGTGTGTGTGTGTGTGTGTGTGTGTGTGTGTGTGTGTTTGTGTGTGTGTGTGTGTGTGTGTGTGTGTGTGTGTTTGTGTGTGTGTGTGTGTGTGTGTGTGTGTGTGTGTTTGTGTGTGTGTGTGTGTGTGTGTGTGTGTGTGTGTGTGTGTGTGTGTGTGTGTGTGTGTGTGTGCGCGTGTGTGTGTGTGCGTGTGTGTTTGTATGAACGACCTAGGTCCCCATAATGTGAATCATTCGATTTTAAATTGAAAACATGTTTTCATGGTTAGGCAAGTGGTAACTATGGTTAAGGTTAGAGTAGGTCTCCAGGAAATAGATGTTAGTCTATGGGATGTCCTCTAAAGCCATGGAGACACAACTGTGTTTGTGTGTGTGTGTGTGTGTGTGTGTGTGTGTGTGTGTGTGTGTGTGTGTGTGTGTGTGTGTGTACCTGAGTGGGTGAATAGTGAGGGATTTAGAGTTATATCAGTTTTTTTTGTAAAGTGTCTTCAGCAGCTCGCTCCTCACTCGACAAGAGAAGCTTAATGTCCTTGAGCAAGGCACTGAAAACTCAAACCGCCTCAGTGGAGCTGCTCAGTGGCTCAGAGACTGGGCCTTTATCCAGCAGCACCGGGGCGTGTAAATGTGTAATGGTATAAATATGAAGCAAGGTGCTGAGTGACAAGGTCAACTTTCACCAGAGCCCGGCGGTGAAGGTTTAAAGGAAGGTGTCTCCTTGAGATGAGAAGATGGGGCGGCATTTGAGATTCCCTCCTTGTCCTGTCACCATGAACTCACCAGCTGCAAAGGAGCAGAGGTCACGGTTCAAGCTGCGCCAGTCGCAAATGTCATCTGACTCGTCTCCTGCTGTGACTGTCACCTTGGCTCATCGTTTGGGAGGCAAACAAACCAGCAGGAGGATACTGGAAGAAAGACTGAGCAAGCAGAGGAACTCGTCTCAAGGGGCTGGGCGGATGAGCATATGAAAATGTAGCGTTACATAATGGGACATTGCATAATATGTCCCATTTGATACCACGTCACTCACTGATGCACACTAGGACCCCACGTAAGCAGGGCATACAAGGGGAGGGATGGGGGGGGGGGGGGGGTTTCTGGGTGAGGTGATATGAAGGGGGGGAGGGGGAACGCGGAGGGCTTACGGTTCTGTCTCCGAGCAGAAGACGTGGAGTGACGGAAGTAGACAGCCAATGGGGAGGGGGCGCGGTGGCGCGGGCGGGGTGGGGTGATGGGGATGTGGGTGAGGGGGCGGGGGGAGGGGTTGATGGTGAGTGTGTCGGGTAGGAGAGCTGGTGTGTGTGACGGTGGGTGGGCGAGCGCGCGGTCGGTACTGGTATTTCTGCCCTGTCACATCGTGTTAGTGTGCAGCCGAGCACGACTGCTGAGCACACCACTCTGGACAGCTCTGCACACATGGGGTGAAGCACACACACACAAACACATTTCACAAGGACACACACAGGGCCTTCACTTGAGTGCACACTCACACACCCACACACACACACACACACACACACACACACAATTTCTAATCTCCCACGAGGACCACAAGGACATCCAATATAAGTGAGCACCGATGGAGGTTTGACAGAAACCAGTGGAGAGTGTTCAACCTCCCAACTTTACATCCAGCCAGCCATCCAGCCATCCAGCCATCCTATCCATCCATCCCATCAGCCATTTGCGGATAAAATCATCACAGAGGAAAAAGTAATTTCCTTTTCCGTTTCTCAGAAGAATGTGCACTAAATGGAAATCCCGATTGGAGACGGATGAAATCAGAGACAGATGAAGTCCGTCTGTCCCGGCACACTGTGCATTCATGTCGGGAGAATATTGCAACCCGATGTTCTGGGCCCTGCCGCTTCAGCAACCCGGGCGATGCCTTGTTATGGAAAGAAGCTCTCCGAACCCAGATGTGCTGACTTCACAGAGCTACAAATGAACCAAAACAATTTACTTTACCGCCATCTAACACATCTCACACACACACACTGGGGAGCGAAGACACATCCTCCTCATCAGAGAGAGTCAGCGTGTCGGCAGGGAGCAGAGCAGTCCTCCCCTCTTGTCCGTGGTCACTGTATGTAACATGGCTCTGTGGCCGAGAGCCCGAAGGCTTTTCTATTACACAATATTTTCCTTGAGAAAATGAGAGAAAGAGGGGTGGAGGAGTGGAGGGTTCAGATGACGGTGCACCATTCACTTTGCAGCCCCACCCTCCCCAGGCAGGGGTGGACAGGAAGAAGTGAAGAGGGCAGATGGCGGAATGGAGGAAGAGAGGAAGAGAGGGAAGAGTGGAGGCAGCAGGAATATTTCACTGCAAAGGCTGCTTTCACACTGCAGCGCGCCCGGTGGCATGGGAGGGGGCTGGGGGGGGGGTGGTGGTTGGTGGTTGTACAGATGGATGGCTAACGGGGCGAAAATGAGATGGAGTGGCGAGGTGTGATGTGCGCTGACCCCTGGCTCCTCGGCGACGCCATAAACTTGCCCCGGCACGCTTCAGCGGCTTCGAGGGAGGGGGACAGAGATGTGAGCCGCTGTGCCGTCCTCGGCGACTCGCAACCGGCTCTGTGGCGAGCGGGGTGTCGGGGGTCAGAGGTCACAGAAACACATATGTCGTCGTCAGCGCCACAGATGCTCATAACGGATGATCCCCTGCAGCGGGTACACCCCCGCTCACACACAGCATCCATACATGTGTTGACACCGTATGATATATGTCAGGTCAGAGCTTTGGCATAGACAGAGATATCTATACCGCTTATTTATGAAGTGACATTCAATTTAGTTTCGACATTTATGGTCCGCAGAGGATCCTCCAGACTTTTGTGATAAACTGGTGTTTTCCTATGATGCACAAACATTCCCACAGGATGGAACCCACTGACTCTAGTCCTCCTTTGGATTCTTCGGACCTGCAAAGATATTCATGGTCGTTACACAGCTTTAATTTATTCAAACATTCACTAACCCTCTATATGAACATTACCACTCAGAGTCGGGTCTCTACCCTCTCCTCGACTTCAAGAGCTCCGGCTTTGTGCTCGGGACCACCATGGTCCTCCACCCCACTGATGCCCACTTGAGGGGATTCTAAGAAGCCCTCTGCAGCACAGGCACCTTGCCATTCTGCGTCGCTCTTCATTTTACATATGGCCCGATGACATGACTGACAGTGACACTGACATCCCGCCCACCCCTCCCTCGCCCTGTGAGTAGCCTGCCCAGTTTTTTTTTCTAAATGCACTTCTGACCCAAGAGTGATGAAAGTCCTCGGTGTAAGTCAGGGTTTACACCTTATTTTTAACCCCTGACAGGTTACTTGTCCCTGTTAATAATTTAATAAACCATCACATCAAGATAAACGGATGGGAGTTTGAAGACATCAGGGAGAGCATCTTAACATCTGATAGCCACTCATGGAGTGTGAAGCAGAATGAAAGCTAACAGACCTGCTCATTCCAATAATGCTCATATTGGAATTTGATTTGAATTGGCTTTTTAAGATGCTCCATCGTTTCCCTTTTCATTTTTCTGGGAAGAAACCGATGACGTTTGCTGCAGTTTCTCAGGACGCTTTCTATAAATGACAATTTAATGTGGAACCAATTACAGGGAAAAATGGAGAAAGTGTTGAATTGGCACTCTGACAATTAACTCGAAATCACTGACTTGCACAACTTGCCTTTTCCAGAATAAGCGTAAAATTGAGTTTGAAAATGATCGCTGCGTTTCCACCGCAGCAGCTCCGCAGATACTTAAACGTGCTTTGTCCTATCGAGCCACTTTTTCTATGAACATTAATCAACATCAGCTCATAACTATATATCTTTTTTTTTTTTTTGAATGAACTCAAGTAAAAGAAGAGGGGACTTTCACTGAACTGCTATCACCTTTTACTATGACATTATATTTCCAGGAAACCTCCTCGCAAATTATATCAAATTGTTGTCCTTTTTCTTAATTTTTGTTTAGTGTATCCTCACTTTGAGTGGAGTCAACACTATTGGGTCACAAGTTAAGCCGGAGTCAGGCCAGTAAACAAGCTGTTGAGACGGACTGGGCACTGAGCCAGGAATAAACCAAATCACCGCGTAATGCAGCCGAGTGAGTAGTTAATCGTATGTGTGTGGAGCAAACTACGGGAGTGATGCTTCTTGAAAAACACAGTCTTCTTAGAGCTGTCCCTGTGTGACTCAGCAGAAGGTGAGATGCTCAGAGAGGCGCCATGTGGGGCTGTCAGTCGGCTCAGGTGAGTGTTGACAGAGCCCCCAGTGGAGCGGACCACACGCACGCACAAACACACACACACACACACACACACACACACACACACACACACACACACACCACTTTCTCTCTTTATTCCCTTCACCTTGAATGAGACATTGCTGGAGCTGCCTGTGTGTTTGTGGTCCAGGTATTACTGACATTGTGGGGACCTCAAACTGTTTGCTACAGTAACTTTATGGGGACTTGTCTTCCTTATGGGGACCAAAATCTAGTCCCCATAACGTTAATATTTGGTGTAGGTTCAGTTTAGGTTTAGATACAAGTTAGGTTTAGGGTAAGGTTTAGCTTTAGGTTAAGGTTTAGTTCAAGTTAGGTTTAGGTTTGGGTTGAGGTTTGGTTTTGGTACGTAGAAACATATGGTTAAGGTTTAAGTAAGTCTCACGAAAATCAATGGAATGTAATAGAATGTCCTCTGAAGTAATTTAGAAATGACTGTGTGCTGGCGTGTGAGTGCGTGTGTGTGTTTATGTGTGTGTGTGTGTGTGATTGTGTGTGTGATGTTATCACTCCCCCCCCCCCCCCCCCCCCTCTCCCCTGGTGTTGGTGTGAAGGGAGTCTCTGAAAACAGATGACCTACATTTTCTGTGCGACAGACTCCAGCAGCGAGGCCTCCCCGGATTCAGAAAAGATGGAGCGTAGAAGAGAGAGGCATGGAAAAAAAGAGAAGAAGAAGAAGAAGCAGAAAAAGAAAGAGAGAGAGAGAGAGAACATCTGGGGAGAAGAGGATATAGACAGAGAGAGAAACAGGCAGACTTCCAGTTTGACAAGGCAGACTTGAGGTAGAGACGCAGGCACACGAAAGGAAATGGGGAAAAGTTTTGATGCTAATCCTCTTCGACTCCACTTTCCTTCCCTCTGGAGCGGTTACATAAAACACATCTAGAATTCTGTTCCATGCACATCAAAGAGCCTGCACCGCTATGCAATCTGCATATATGATGCGTCCAGGGAACAGCAGGAGGTGTGTGTGTGTGTTAGTGTGTGTGTGTGTGTGTGTGTGTGTGTGAGTGTGAGTCAGAAATAAACCTGTTTGCACGGTGTTCAGATGACTTTGGGTTCTGATGAGTCACTTGGATCAGTGACCTCTGGAGCTCTCAAAGGTTGATCTCGTTTTCCTTGTGTCGTAAATAAGGAAGTGATCATCAGAAAGCAAGTTTTAGAGGTGGGTCGGCTGAATGAAACATGTCACTGTTTCAGGACGCGTGAGTCGGCGGCCTCGGTGCCGGAAGCCCCCCGTGATGACTCCGAGTGGTGGACGCTGTCAGAAGAATAATGTGGCCACATTATTCTTCTTCTGTAGTCATCTCGCAGAGGATGACAGCTTCATTATTCACGCCAGCGTAATTTACTGCTCCTCTGCCGCCACCTACTGTCAACCAAGTGCACCTGCACGCAGGGTTACGTGCTTAACGTGGTGCTTTTCATGTTTTGGTGCACGTGATACGACGGTTGTTCTGCAGGAGGCGGATTTGCTTTGGGATATGAAAACTTAAATAGGAGGGGTATGGAGATTTGGTGCAACGTGACAACAGGATCCCAGTAACATACATAAAGCTTACATAACATATTCAAAAGCCAAATGAAAAAGTGCCTGAATATACTGTACAAAGGAATAGGCCTGAAAACAGAAGAACACACAGCTCAAGAATCTTCTTTTCAGGGTACAAGTACAAGCATTATATAAAATGTTAAAATATCTGAGTCGAAAGCAGAACCCAGCAAATTCAACTTTTAGAGATATGAAAACAGTCTCCTTGGATTGGTATTTTGGATTTTATATATATTTTATTTCTCTTTAGCGTTAATACATAAATGATACACGTAATGTTTTGTTTTGTATTTTATATTTTGTATAACTAATGGGTTTGGTTTTCATAGAAGTCATAAACGCTTTCTACCACACACCACAAGCACTTTCAATTTGATGTCTGTATTTTCTATTCATTTTGTTAGGTTTAAGTTAATTAGAGACTCTAAATATATGAATGTGAGATTGAATGGTTGTATATTAATATCTATGAGTCAGATCATTGGCATAGATAATGGGTGGATGGATGGGTTAGGGTTAGGTATACTTGTTGAATATACCTAGTTGTAGAAAAATATTCACAAATTGAAAAATACAAAGTCCATGAATCTGCAGCAAATTGTTTAATATACAGTTTAAGTGCTGGACACAACATGTTCCAGCTGAATACAAAGATACATTGTGTTGTAAATCATATATAATGTTTGTAATAACGTGTTTGTGTTAAAAAAATGAGGTTAAAGATTTCCCCTCTTCAGCAGATGAATGTGAAAACATTCTTCTAAACTCTATATTCAGATCTGCACAGTCACCAGGAGACATTAAGACCATTAAAACAGGTTTGTTTTTTTCATTTACACTGATGAACATGACAAAGCAGTTTAGAGCAGAGAGACATCACAGTGCAATTCCTCCTTGAATTTAGAATTTAAACCGAAGGATAAAACGTGTTTCCACCATTTCTTGCAGCCGTTGCATGATATCATTTTAGCGGACAACTGAATTGTGGGAACGTGAACTTCACAGTAGATAGAAATCAATATTTGTTCATACATTCAAACATGGTTACATGTGTTACAACAGAAAGTATTACAAACCTGAAATCAGCCATTGAAATGTGATTGACTGAAAAGTGAAATACCATCGTAATAAACTGCTTCCAATAAACATTTAGTGAATATTTATGATCTATTGTTATTATTGATTCATAGACCAGTTACAAGCCATTATAACGTTTGGGTTGAAGAAATTGTGAAATTCCTTTTAGCTGGTGCTCATCCATTGTGTTTGGTAATACTACAATGAGTGCGCTGCTCATGATGCTTAACAAGTTAAAAATATATTAAGTTTAATTATTTTTTAACGCTGTTTTCCTGAAGTCGTCTGTCCGATCAGAGGTTCAGTCAAAAAGGCACTTTTCACAACCTGGTCATGCAAAAAAGTTGATTTTAATTATGGCTTATGACAGACCTTTAAAGTTTTTTCAAATACATTTCTAACTTTCAACGATATCAATTAGTTAAAACCCTTTATTATAAATGGTGCATTATTATAAAGTTGTACCAACACATCAAATATGGTCGATATTACATTGATAAATGTAAATAGACAAACGTAAGACCTTAGTAAAATCAGTGCACAAATGTTTAGTGTCATAGTTCAGTTTAACTCAAAGTCCCTCTATCACCTCATGAATCCACATGAGGAGTTTAGACACTTTCATTATATTTCCTAACTCCAGTCTTTCAAGCTGACAAACTGTGGCTGCTGCAGGAAAGTGAATAAGCATATTTCCTTAAAAGGAGTTTAAATAAAGGTGGTTTCCAGGTTTCAGAGACAGTCAATGTCATTTATAAATTCTGACTTCAATGTGCAAAACCACTAGACTGCTTCAGGGTTTTTGTTTCCCATCACACAGGACGTGATACAGGGATGTGCAATCAGTTCTCTTTAAAACAAAGATCAAGTCATTGTTACACAGTGTGCTCCGCTCTGTCCTTTGTCGTCTGTTATGACTAACTGACGCAAACGAGACACAAATATCTGGCACGCATCTGTCTTATCATCAGTCCTGTCTCTCGAGCATTTCCTCATGACGTCTCACATCATAAACCACCCCTCAGCTCTTTAAGAGTGAAATGCATTGAATTACAGGAATTAGAAAGATACTTAACAATAAATTAACAAAGAGAAAGACGACCGTACACCCCTGCAGCCCCAAGGCTCTCTCTCTCTGTCTCTCTCTCTCTCTCTCATACCATGAATGTCTTGCAGCTCACATGTTTGCCGCCCCTGTGCTTGTGGCCGATGCTGGAGACCTTTCGACTGCTCCTCTGCAAACCTCCCTTCAGCCTCAAACTGCCGGGCGCACTCTGTGACCCCGGCCTTCCTTTGGCCAGCTCCTCCTCCTCCTCCTCTTGCTTGCAGTTCTGGAGGTTCTGGCAGTCGCAGGAGCGATCTACGGGGAAGGGCTTCTTGCCCAGGCAAAACCACTTCATGGAGCCGTAGAGAAACTCGGCACAGCTGGCAACGGCTGATATCACCCCCACGGCGAAGTAAAAGCAGAGGAAGATGGTCTTCTCTGCAGGGCGGGAGGTGAAGCAGTCCACGGTGTAGGGGCAGGGAAAGCGGCTACAGGGGAACTGGGCCTCCACCTTGAAGCCGTACAGCTTCCACTGGCCCACCAGGAAGCCAACTTCTGCCACTAAGCGAAAGGCCACGTTGACGATGTAGAGCCTCCGAATGCGCCGGTCCTCTCTCTGCTGCTGGCTGCTGGATTGGCTGCGTCTTTCCCTCTTGTTGTGGTGGTGCATGGCGTACATGAGGAAGACCAGAGACGGCGTGGCGATGAGGACAATGTGGAACACCCAGAATCTGTACTGGGAGATGGGGAAGGCCATGTCGTAGCACACCTGCTTGCAGCCCGGCTGGAGGGTGTTGCAGGCAAACTCCTCCTGCTCGTCTTCGAACAAGTCACTGGCCACGGTTCCCAGGATCAGAATCCTGAACACGAGCATGAGCAGGAGCCAGAAACGGCCGAGCATCGGCGAGTGGGCCTGGAGGGTGTCGAAGAGTCCGCCGAGGTAGCCCCATTCCCCCATGATTGCAGCAGTGTCCCGGGTACAGATCCTTGGGAAGCAGGTGATTTATCAACCTGTCCTTCTCGGAGTGACAGCTGCCTCTGGATGAAAACAGAAACTAGTGACCTGTTATCCCAATTTCATGACTCAAAGTGAGACTGATCTGCAGGTCAAAGTTTGGTCCCCGGCTCCTGCGTCTGAATCAGTGATAGCGCCTCGGATTCCAAAGACCTGGAACCAAAAGTAAAACAGGATTATACAACCTGCAATAACAGCAATTCAAGGAATAAAACAGCAACACTGGCCTGTTCTCTACCCCTGAGTGTGGGTTTTAATTTGGAGTTGCGAGGGCTTAAGAGAGATGAATTCAGTCTCAGTCACTTACAAGCGGCAGCCTTTGGAAAAACACCGGCTGGTCGAGTCTGAAACTCGACTCAGATGCGATCAGACGACAGAACAGGTTCAGCAAAAGGTGTTTCAGAGACACCTGCAACCTAAACCTCTGATAAGCCTTAAAATCCTGTCTGGGGCTCTTCTCGTTTATCTCCTGCTACACAGGTATGACTTGAAAGAATGAAGTCACACCCAGTCCAGACGTTAAGCTCATGTCCAGCCTGACTTGTGTTGCTCTCACTCGCTCCGAATGGCCCGGCATCGAGGTTTTGCCCGGTGCTTATAATTGACAGGGCGGCGGCGGTTTAAGGAAATTCCTCCCCCACCGGAGTACCACACAAAAGTGATGTTTACCCAGAGAGAGGCTAAATCTTGATGAGCATTTTCAAAGCGCTTCCTAAATGGCAGGAAGGATCTGTTCTAAGCTGTACCACCGGTTGCCCTGCTCACAGGAGAACATGTGAAAACGACTGAAGCAAGCTCTGATTAACGTTTGCAATCACTGGCGTCACATGTCCGGCAGATTTTGAACTCAGTGGTTTTGAGTTTAGGATTTGTTCAGTCACAACTTCCCAGTGAATCAAAGACTACACAGACCAGCTTCATTAAATCCACTGCATTTACTGTAAACACTATTCTGTGTCATAATCACAACTGATTAACTTTAATTGTGGCTAAATATACCGATAACTTATCACTTCAACTGTCAATGATCAAACAGGTCTTGAGAATGAAAACAAACGCAATAAAGTCAGTCGCTGACTCTTAAAATGAAATGAAACTCACCCATTCATATTTCCAAGTGACCCGTTCCCCAGTGAATCTACCACATGTGACAGTTGCTCCACCCTTCCTTACACACTCATGAGAACCTGACTTGTACAGACACAGTCGGCGACACGGTTCATGAGACGTTAGCGGTCGAGCAAGATTTTCATGCAAATTGTAATTCCACGAGAACACAAATCAGTACAAACACGTTAGCTTTATTTTTTTCTATGTATAAAAACAAACAGCCATTGAAATATTTACAGGACAAAACATCATGGGATTGCAAACAGAGGAACTTTCAAGTAATACATTTTCAGGCTTAAAGCGTGACCAACACACAGAAACAGGTCAACAAACAACACAAACAAATATGTTTTAAAACTCGTTTTCTTTGCTGTGCAACAGACCAGAAACTTGAGCCTCTACAGGACGTATTCAGGCTCTGGGTGCGTAGCCACCATACCCCAAGTTATTAAAGTGAAGCCGTTTTAAACACATGGCACAACATACGTGTTAAAGTTACTAAAGAACTTAATCTTGAATAAAAAAAACG
Organism: Pleuronectes platessa; assembly: GCF_947347685.1. Lineage (NCBI taxonomy): Eukaryota > Metazoa > Chordata > Actinopteri > Pleuronectiformes > Pleuronectidae > Pleuronectes > Pleuronectes platessa. Next base: position 10,696,081 of record NC_070646.1, on the reverse strand, counting down.
AGTTTAACTTGGAGGCAAAATTTAAAAGTCTTCATCTGAGTCGGAGTCGGAGTCCAGGACGTAGGCGACAGGTTTGCGGGCACGTGAGGGCTTCTCCTTCACTGCTGGGGCTTTGGTAGGTTCTGCTGCCTCCTGATCTGAAACCTGGAAGCTGTCGTCCTCTTCCCATTTCTTCGTTTTCTATACCAAAGAAAATATTCAGGCACAAACAAGGTGTTAAGAGACTGGAAAATCAGTCCTACATAAGCCTCTAAAGACTTCCATGGAAAAATCTGAAGTCAGAGTGAATGCTGACCTTGGTGCTTGCGGCCATTTTGGCCTTGAGGCGGGACATGAGGTTGTCGGAGCCGCTGTCGGAGTCGTCACTGACGACTTGTTTCCGCTTGAGAGCCACCTTCGCCTTTGTAGCTTTAACATCAGCTTCTGAATCACTGGAGTCAAACGAAGAGAAGGGCTTGGAGGCAGTTTTGGAGGAAGGTTTGGTCTTAGAGAGAGCCTCCAGGATCGACGGCTGCTTCGCATCTAAGAGAAAAGAACAAGAAAAACAAACCACACTCAAATATGGGAATTGGCTAACATGCATCACTCACCTGAAGTGTCTAATCTATACGAAGTCTAGAAATACATCACACATATTACAAATTTAACTTTTGTGAGTGTCGTAACTGTAACTACAATTTTATGCTAAAAATAAATATTTCCTCTATTAAAACTATACATTTGCTCTTTATCCTGTATGATACAAGCAGCACTAAGCTCCTCATACTTAGGTTACACACGTGTTTTATTATTTTTACTTTTCCCACTTTTTAACTTATTAACACATATTATTGTTTTACCAATCATTTGTAGTTTTCTACCTTCCGCAATCCATTGTAAATGTTTTCATATGTCCTTGTTCTTTATTCATGCTAAGGCTCTGCATGTAATTCTGTTTATCATACACGTGTTAATGTGTAATTTGTATGTTTATTCAACCTGCAGTTATAAAGTAGCCGGCATGGCTAAATCTGGCACATTTACATGTTGGACTGTTCAATGTGAATTGTTCCTTTTAATGAAATAAACAAATACCTGCAGCCTTCTTCTTGGGAGCAGCTGGTTTCTTGGCAGCTGCAGCTTTCTTGGCAGCTGCAGCTTTCTTGGGCGCAGCCTCTTTGGTTTTGCGTTGAACTGGAGCCTTGGACGCAGGCACCTGATCATCGGACTGAGCTGAACAGACCCACAAAGAGAAACCAGTTGAATATCAGGCTCAACATTTTATCAGACTCATCACACGGCTCTGCTGGGAAAACACTTACAGCTCGACTTGGTCTCAGCCTTTTTCACAGTTGATTTGGGCTTTGTCACTTTCTTCCTGCATAGAAATGAGGAAATATGAGGTAAATAAACAGAAAGACACTCAATGGGCAAGAAGCTCTATTGATCGAGGCTGTTGTCTCATACTCACGCAGGTTCTGGGACTTTGGGTGGTGGCGCTGGAGAGTCCATTTCACTGTCGACCACGATGCTGTTGTCTGGGGTGAAGCTGGATTCGTCATCACTGACAACCGCTTTTCTTTTTGGAGCATCCTTCTTCCCCCAGTCATCGAAGTCATCTTCACTGTCAGAGACGCTGTACTTTACTGCAGCTGAAGAGCAAAGAAACAGAAAGGGTTGATTTTATGGGGGGGGGGTTGTTATACAAGAGTCTACCTCATAATAGATCAGTCATCAAGTTAGAAGTAGATTGAGATAAGAGCGGAGGGACTCAGGAAATGAGTTCTATCTCTGTTGTAATTCAAAATACCAAAACGAGTCTGGAATGTCACATCTCATGGTCTTTGTAAGGGAAGCACTTCAAACAAACTGCTGAGTACGCAGGGTGTAGTAGCAAGCAGCCTTTTCATATGATGAGAAATATCTCAATACACTCGTCTTAACTCTTACTGACGAGGGGGATTGGGCTCAGACTCACCTTTAGTTCTACGCTCGACGCGTTCCCTGGCCACCACCTCCTCCTCTGTCTCCATGTCCCCGCTGGACAGATCTTGAGACTCGTCCCCTGACCACGGGTCCTTCTTGGGCTTCTTGGCAGCAGGCTTGAACTGAATGGTGGTCTGGTTGCCTAGCTTTGATGCGGCTGAAGAGAAATATGTTTATTTTTTTAGTTATATTTAATATAAACACAATCCAGCTTTTTTTAAACAGTACTTTGAGATGAAAGGGGAATATTTTACTGGCTTTCAAATTAAAATAAAAAAAATAACAGACCACAGGTTTTACATCAGAGCTGGGCAAACAGAAAGTCACATGGTCCGTGATGGCTACTGCATTAAAACATGGTAGCGTAACATTTTCTCTACCTTTAACTTTTGGCTGAGTTTTAGTTTTCTTGCCAAGTCGTGCGGCCAAGCTAGGCTCCTCCTCTGGCTCTGCGTTCTCTGCATCTTCGCCAAACTCCATCTTCACCACAACATCTTCACCCTGCAACCACAATAACAAAGTCAAGCAACATCTTACAATCGGGGATTGTGCAACAGCAAGATAGAGACAGGGTTTGGATGATTCAACTACCACCCCAATTCACAAATAAGGATCTTCAAGAGACACGAAATTTGAAGAGACCTACCTTGATCTTCTTGCCCCTCTTGCCTTCTGCTTTCCTGCTGGCCTCAGCTTTCATGATACTGGTGACCCGTGGGATGACTCGGCGGCCCTGGGGAGTGGGCAGAGTCTCCTGCTTCACCTTCACGACTTTGCCTTTTCCAGTCCCCTTTGTGGTTGGCATGGCGTTACCCTCCTTTTCTTTGGCCTCAACGCGCTGAGAATAAGGAAGAACAAGAGCAGAAGAAGATTAAGGTGGGGAAAGTGTCCAGTGACAACACGGAACGTAATCAGAATTCAAAGCTCAGATCAACGCTCAATATGTATATAATGATATGTCAGTTAGCCACATTATGAGAGAAGAAACCAAGAGAAAAATTAAGAGTCAATACCACTAGTTCCTCAGAGAAAGCAGCAAGGTCTTCCCTCCACAAGTCTGATGGTGACTTCTTCTTCAGGGTGTTCAGCTCTGTTATCTGTAGAAAAGCAATTGAGTGAAAAACGGGCAAAGTTTAGATGATAGATTCGAATGTTAAAGATTAGATTTTGACTATCAGTGAGCTTGTGGCAGAGCTGAACATCAGACCTTAGCATCCCTCTGTTTGCACAGCTCCTCTTTCTTCTCTTTGCTCAGGAACCACATGGGCATGCTGAGTAGGTAGTTGTAATCCGGCGCACTGGGGTCTTCCTTCTCTTCTTCTCCTCCTTCCTCCTCCCCCCCCTCCTCCTCCTCCAGGTGCTCCTCATTCTAAAAGCATGAAAACAAATAAATAATTGGTTTTGCACATGTGGGGGCTGAGCATTCAACATTCCTCACTGAAAACCAGTTGGAGCAAATTGACTCACCTTCTCTTGAGCCTGTTTCCAAGCCTTGACTGGGTCTGAGTCGTAGCCCATCTGCTGCAGCATGCGGATCAGTTCCTTCTTTGGCTTGTTCTCTAGAAGTAGGTAAACAGAGTTGATACACAAATAACAGGTCTCAGTAATAATGGCAACAATTATGCTCTAAATTGAGGCTTCCTAAGACAAACTTTTAGATCTCAAAAATTTACAAATACAAATATCTATTTTTCTTGTTTGCATGTCTTTGACTTAAATTGCCACATGGTGTACTCTAAACAATAACTTGCAACATGCCACTAACCAATGACCAGGAGGCCCTCAATTTTCTCCAGGATGAAGCGGGCCTGATTGGTGAGTCTGGAGCTCTCTGCCCCCAGCATGCCGACCAACCAGTCCTTTCTCAACAAATAGTACTTCATCCTCAACTCAAAGAAGTCCTTGAGAATATCCTGCACAGACTCGTACTTCTTCAGGCTGCCAACATGGTCAAACAGAACCTATATAAAAAAAATACGGGATGTTTTTAGAAGACTTTTTCACTCCTTTGGGAATATAAGCTGTGTGCATGTATGTGGCAGCCATTACCATAGAATTGCAGGTGAGGGGACTCTGCAGTTTGAAGACTTTATGGAGGCCGGCAGCTTCCGCCTCAATCAGCTTCTCTTCTGCCATCTTGACCAGAAAGCGCACAGTGGTGTCGGTGTGGTACTCCTTGTAGTCGGTGATCAGAGGAGGAACCTTCTCTGTGCCATTCAACATTGGCTCCAGAACGTTCTCCTTGTAGGTCTAAGGAACACAGAATGACATGAAATTACATATAAGTAATCAAAGCCCTAACTGCTGAATAAATATGTACATGATAGAACATACTTAAGAAAGATGAAGTTTAAAAAAAACTGACCTGGGTCCAAGTTTTGACAGGCAATTCAGATATCTCGATGGTGGTGGAATCAATGATGGCGACCTCGCCAGTGTTCATGTAATGGTTTTCCGCCAACTGCTCAATTGTGCCCTTGAAGCCTTTGTAGTTTGGAAGCTATGCAAAAAAAAAAGAATTCCCCTCATCATCTGTTTCAGAAAATTGTTTTAGAGAGCAACAGCAGCCACTTCCTGTCCTCACCATGGGCAGCGGCTCCTCGCCGTTGAGCATTCGGTGGATGTTGGCGACGATCTCTCTTATGTTGAAGTTCGGGATCCTGCTGGCCCAACCTGTGCCGATACCTTCGGCTCCATTCACCAGCACAGTGGGGATGATGGGTATGTACCACTCTGGCTCTACGCGCTGGTTGTCATCAAAGTTGTGCTTGAGCAGGTTGTCGTCCACAGCTGGGAAAACAAGGCGGGCCAGAGGGCTGGAGGGACATACAGTGAAAGGATTGTTATGTTAATCAGACTAAATAAACCATGAAATGAACTCCTGTACATTCTGAAACCAGGTAGGTTTCAAACCAGGAAGCCAAAGGATTTGGACTATTTTGTAGATGCGAGAAGGCGGCTGACCTGAGCATGGTGAAGATGTAACGAGGGCTGGCAGAGTCCTTGCCACCGTGCAACCTGGTTCCAAACTGACCCTGAGGCTGCAACAGGTTCAAGTTGTTGCTTCCTACAAAGTTCTGGGCCAAACCAACAATGGTCATCATCAGAGAGATCTGGAAATGAGAAGAGTTGTGAAGAAGTACATCGTTAGAGTTAATGAAACTAAATAAGTTTAAATAAGCAAAGACAGACGCAAAGACAAAAAACAAATACCTCCTTGTGAAAAAGAAGCGTGATAAACAAAGAAAACACAGACAAAAATGTCTAGTGAGTTTGTGGCGATAAGAGCCGACACCGGTGTCTGTGTGTTGACAAGAAAATTCCCACCTCTCGCCTGAATAATGCAGAGGATTTGTGGCTGTTTTGAAAGCGTCTGTGCTGAGAACCTCCCACTGTGTTGTGTATGTGTGAAAGGAGGACTGTGGGTAAACTCTGTTTCCAATTCTCCTGACTTTATCCGCAGGACATGTCTGAACAGCTAAAGGAAGCTAGTTAACAAAAGTCTTCTGTGGTGTAAACTGAGTCACAAGCTCATTAAAGGGTGAAGTTATCTCACCTCTCCATGGTGGTATGCCGACATCTCAGCAACTGAGCCAGCCAACTGGGCCACCTTGACTTCACGCTTGTCGTTTCTCTTGAAGCAAGAGAACAACACCTTCCTCTGGCCAGGCTTTAGACCTGACACACACACACACGTTAGACTCTCTCAGTATTTCTTATGAGTTACATTTCTTTATTTAAGGTGAACATGATCATTTCACGCACCATCCACCAGGCAGGGAAGTGACCTCTCGTTGTCAGAGTTGGAGAAATGTACCAGCTCCTTGTTGATAAATTGGTTATAGGAGAGGGACTTTGTGGTCTGACCGTACAGGTAGTCCTGAGAAGAGACAGCCAAACATAAGAGTAAATCTTCACTTATAACAGAACTAAAATCACATAGTGGTTGACAGTGAGTGGGACGTTACCTCGGGCAGGTTGTGCTCTCTGCGCTGGCGCCTGTTGTTCATGAAATTTGTCAGCCACTCTTTCCGCTCATCTATTTTCTTTTTGCTAAAGGCCTAAAAAAAGACACAAGAAGTGTAATTATTTACATTCCCAACACTAATTGTATCCTAGCAAGAAATTTGTGATGAATTAAATTGTATCATGTGGGTGTACATTACGTGATATCAAAAATGTTTGCCAAGATTGTTGTGATGCCCGAGACGCATATCACACTATGAAAATGAGGAAGAGATGTGTAACATCTTACAAGGGTGATGGCTTCATCGTCTTCAGGACCAGCATACTTGAATGGGATACGGTGTCTCTTCATATCACAGAAGTACTCCTTGGCTTCCTGCGATGTGCTGGTTCCCAAACCTGTGATGACAAATTCCACAAAGTGAGATCGCTTCTTGGATGAAGAATTATTAATACACAGACCTTTAACCATGACAATAGTCAGGTGTAGAGTGTTGCTTACTTGTCTATCTTACTACCACACAGGGGTTTGTAACAAACCTTTGTAGTATTTTATTCTCCAAGATTTGTGGTTGGCCTGACCATCCTTCCACTCCTTGAACTCAGGGATACTGTAGAAAGCCTGCTGACTTTTCTTGAAAGTCACCTACAGAGAGAGAAATAAAAGACCTCTTCAAACACTTTGTCTTCGTATTTTCTTATGTCAACATTTTAGACAGACCAAAACCAACAATAGAGTGTTGCAGGCTTTTGACACCAGATGGCAGTATTGTTGCAAATTCAAGCAGAATACATATAGAAAGACTATCGGGCTGAAAATCGACAATAATTCAGTTATCCGGTTACATCTCCACATTATTTTCCAACTTTGAATAATATAATAACAATAATAATATTTATGATAATAAAGTGATTAGAGCAGAACAAGTCATACAACCAAACTATTTATCCCTGTGATTTACTGGCCTCTACAACCAAGATTTAATATCAACCCATCCAGTGAATTTTGGTACCTTGATGATGGGGGTGATGAACTCTTCCAGGAAGTTATGGCGCAGCAAAGACGGCCAGTTATGGTGGATGAAGTTGATCAGCAAGCCCTTAATGTGGGAGCCATCTTGATCCTGTCACAAGAAGACAGTCCATTCATATAAATATATTTAATACAAGTAATAAACTTAACCTCTAAACATTGGTCATAAAAAAGGTTTTCAATAAATAGAACAAATATTGGTTAAGTAAATCAAACACATCGGTACGTGATGAAAGCACACCTGGTCTGTCATGATCATGATCTTGCCATAACGCAGAGTCTTGAGGGATTCTGGGTCGCTGTAGTTCTTCTTGTACTGAAGACCGATGATCTTAATGATGCTGTTTATCTCGGCGTTCTCCATAATCTGAGAGGGAAGAGTCAAAAAGAGTCACTTTCAGCTGTTGGGTAAACTTAAAGAATTAGATGATTAAAAATTACTATTCGGGAAAATAAGACATTTTTCTCCGTTACCTCAAAATATTCTACTCAAATTATCAATAAATGGGGTTTTCTTTGATTGAACCCATTATAATGGTGTTTCACGACACCATCTAAGAATCTGTATGGATCTGCAAAAACAGTATGCTGCCATCTAATAGCGGACACATTTCTGTCTGGGCCTCACCTGTTTGTGAGTGGCCTCCCGGACATTAAGCATTTTTCCCCTCAGTGGAAAGACGCCATAGCGGTCCCTGCCGATAACTCCAAGCCCAGACACAGCCAGTGTTTTGGCTGAGTCTCCCTCAGTAAGGATCAGAGTGCAGCCAATGGAGTTCTTCCCACCTGCCAGAAAACATGGTTATTACCGATCATTTGTCTTTTGAAATGGCCAAACTGTATTTAAAGAGGAAAGAATGGGTTTGGTAGACAATACCTGCTTCATTAGCATCATCTAGTTTTGGTACCCCTTTGATTTTGGTGTGCTTGACAGCTGAGCATTTCTTATTGAGCTGCGATAGAGCTTTGAACTTCACCCAGTTCATTATACTTTCCACAATCCCACAGGATGTGGCCTGTTGGGAACAGAAATGAAGGGTAATCAGGAATCTGAAGAAATACAACTTTGAGGTAAACAATAAAACATTGTTTTTTTTATAAGCACCTGTTTGATGAACTTGTCACTGAGACTACAGTTGGATCCAAAGCTCTTCTGCTGCAGTGTCATGTTTTCTTTGGTCTGAGAGTCAAAGGTGGGGTTCTCAATCAGGCAGTTGACAAACAGCCACATGTGGTTCTTCACCTGCAGAAGGAGTGAATAATACAGGGTCATATCTTTTGTAAAACTGAGTATTTTATCATCTCAATATAATAACAATAATCACTCAATTCCAGCTTCACTATACAATAAATATAATATATGATGACTGTACCTGAAAAGGCTTGACGGCCACCCCAGCTTTGTTCTTTTTCTTCACCACTTCAATAAGCTTCTTGACCACCTGGTCAGCCACATAGTCGACGTGCCTCCCTCCCTGAGGTCCAAAGGACAAACATTAGATCCCTTTTACAGAATAAATGTCATAAGTCTTGATCACAGTGACGCTAAGTGACTGGGAGAGAAGCCAAACTTGTACTTAGATGCCAGAGAACCCTGGTCTACTAGATCAGTCAGCCATAAAATGCTTCATAGCTGATTTAAGAATTGAATTTTATCAGGGCTGACGAAATACATCAAATCAGAATTGACAATCAGTATTCCAATAGATCACTTAAAAAAATTAAATGATGGTAAGGCATGAGGGTCGTAACCCGGACTCATGTATCAATCACTCCGCAACACACAAACACACAGTTAACGCATTAGAATGTAGCAATACCTTGGTCGTGGCAATACTGTTGACAAAGCTGACTTGCTGGAAACCTTTCTCGCTCATGGTGAGGCAGACCTCCCAGCGCTCATCCACAGCCTCGTGGATGATGACGAGGGGCTCACCAAGCTCATCCACCTTGTCCTTCACATACATGTCCACGTAGCTTCGGAAGCCCGTAACCTGGAGAACAATTAATATACAAACGTATGGGATCATCAGCAAAATCCAAAGAGCTAATCGAACCTTTGCATATAAACTTAAGATGTGGCTGAAAGCAAACCCAACTTGTTATCATTCAAATTTATCTCATGTAGTTTAGTTTACATGTATATTTTAGGCTTTGTATTCTTAGTGTGGCATTGGATAATTTTTTATTCTGGTTAAGTTGCTTATTTTTAGGGGATCTGGGGTTTTAATTATGGATTTGTTGTATAGTTGGTTTGGATGGTATCTAAAATGCACAGGAATTATCCATTGCCATTTGTAATTATATAAATAGAACATTAAGTTCAGATGGCCTTGTGAAAACTTGCTAGGTACAATGGATGAAGATTAGCTCATACAGCCAACTCTGGCTAATTGAAAGTATTTAGTGTGTTGATTAGTGAGCCCTGTCCCTCGCACATAAACAAACTCAATCGATGGGCAGTTAGAAATGGTAGAGAGAGGGATTTTGTTATTGCCGTTTGTATCATTTAAAATACATCGGACATCGAAGCTGTGTAACAATTGAAAATGTTTAAAAAAAAAGATTTCATAAATGCCCCAAATAATATATAGTAGTCTGAATACTTTCTAAAAAACTGAAACAGTCAAATAACTTACTGGCAGCTTCTTGCCATTGAAGAACACACGGACACCCTTAGCGGCTCCAGCAATGTCGTAGGCCCTCCTGGTCATCAGTGCAACCGTATCTTTGTCCAAGCTGCTCATCTTGAACTTGGGTAGATCTGGCTTGAAGGTGATGCATGTGTATTCCTCTCCTTCAAAGGCTGTGATCTTAGCATCTACTGTCCTGCCCATGTTGTCGTACCAAGTCTGTAGAATAAACGGACATACATTTAAAATGAAATTTTTCACTTTTAAATGAAGCTGAAAAGAAAAGGGGTAAACATAATTTCGTCTCCTCCTCACCTGCTTGAAATATTTCTTTGACTGTTTACAGGAAGTCTCCACAGTGAACTTTGTGCTGAAGATATTGCAAAGCTTTGCACCATATCCATTACGTCCACCTAAAAAACAAGTGTTGTTGAAGAGATGAGGATTAGGATGCTGGTTTGGAAAAGGTTCTTCTGATAAAACACCAAACCTGGCAGTGGGAAGTTTATTATAAGCTCTATATGTGACTCTAAATACTGTTTACTACCGGATGCTCAGTTTAGCCCTCCATTATGACAAAAACTAATTTTGGATCTGCACTTTAATGGAGCCCATATAATTCTAATTAACTGTGTCTACAGCTATTAACAATTCAAATGTGCAAGGGAACCACGTCAAAATCTTAAATAGTATTTTCAAAGTAAACACATTTATGTCTGTTAGACTCCACCACGTTGATCCGCACTGTCCCATGGTAAACAGAATTTTGATAGAGTGCAGTTTACCTCATATGTACTTTCAGGCACTGGCATTTACCATCACTTGTCGATAAAGATGCATTTCACAATGTTCATAAATTAGCTAGACTGGCTTTTTGTTAAATGTATTCAAATTGACTAGAAACAGACAAATGAAACAATGTAGCTAGAATTAACAATACTTCGGTCTGGCACAGCAGAGAAATAATAAAGGTGAAGTGGACTAACAGATTAGACCCAACCATTGTGAATTTAAGGACCTTCGGCCACCTCATAAAACATACAAGGAGAATTTGTTGTAATTTTAACTTACTAATAAATGTTTCAGATATTATTGTTTATTGTAAATGTAATGTAGTTGTCTAGCATTGTTATCACAGGCCAAGACCTGAGAAAGGTCAATGGTGAGATAAATGCTATCATGACCAATAGGCAAGATGAACAAAAACTACTTAAATAAAACCCAGGTTCTTCAAACATTGTATTTTCTTCAACGTTCATCAATGGATATGTCGCATGGGCACTGTCATCAAACAAAATGGTTGTTTCACAACTAGTCTCACCAGTGACTTTCTTCTCGTCGTCATCATAGTTACTGGAGGTGAGGAGCTGTCCGAAGATGAGAGCAGGCACAAAGACCTTCTCCACCTTGTGCTGCACCACAGGAATACCCTTCCCATTATTCCACACACTGATGGTGTTGTTTTCACTAAGAGGGAAAAAATACAATCATATTTCATTATATTCTTCTAGGAATACAAAGAGCTTTTTTTTGACAACTTGTCGAAGAGACACTGGGGTAAGAATATTAAATATTCTGGGTGTACCGTCTCATATTACTCACACGTCAATATTGACTTTGATGCTGGACATGCTCTTGTCCCGCTGCTTATTGTCAGCTGCATTAACTGTAGGAAGAATATAAAAACAAATAGATTAATTATCGTAGGTCCAAAGTGGGATGGCAAAAATTTTCTCTTTTTTTAGAATGTGCATCATCTAAAAGTATGAGAGCTGTTCACTCACCAAGGATCTCGTCAAAAATCTTGTAAAGACCAGGAACAAACACGACATCACGGCAGTTCATTCCAACACCCTCATCATACACCCACATTTGCTAAAAAAGAAGAAGGATAAAGATGCATCAATTTCATAAAATATTAACCTTTGTGGCTTTAATCTTGTTATTGATATCATGCAACTTTGCAGCAAGTGCGTAAGTTACATTAGCTTAAGTGAGATATACTGGAGGTCTTAAAATCAATAGAAGATAGCTAGAGAAGCTATTCCCTTTAAGAAGACACAGGTGTGGTTGCTGTGCGACTTCTTACTTGGGTCACAGGCTCCACTGAGCCTATGTAGGAGTCCGGCCGGAGCAGGATGTGCTCCAGCTGCGTCTTCTTCTGATAGATCCTCTCCACCGACATCCTCTTGGGATCTTTCTTTGTCTTTTCCAATGGCTTGTTGTCAGCAAAGGTTTGCTGCAAGCGACAGAGTGAAATGCAATGTGAATTTCCTGATGTTTTATTCTGTCTGTGTTACAAACCAACATCTGCCGTGTTAGATAATGCTCAAACAGTCTCCTATCGATTATTTGAATTTTAAATGTTAATGTTGACATGGCGAAAACTCAGGCCATTAGGTAAACACTAATAATAATCTACACACAGTCTGCTGGGATCCGATTCATCGAGTGGCTCACTGCCACATCAGAAGGGGAAATAGAATTATGTTTGTATTTCGCTTGTTATAACTGTACATTACAATAGCACGCACCATTTGCACCAGTTTGTAAATACCGCTGAGCAAAGACGTTGTTGACACGCAGTATAAATCCAAGTACATTAATACAAACCTGTGGCGTTAGCTAAATAGCTGCTTAATGTAAATATTTAGCTTTGACCATGTGTCGGGGAGGAGACGGACTCTTCTTTCCTCAATGCACACATGGAGGAATGTAGTTTTCTTGACCGGTGCAATTTGAATGAACTACATTTGCTTCTTTTTAAACAGCGACAATAGTAATTGCGTGCATGCGTTCAGCTAGTGTACGACTTCAGCTGGCTAACTTTGTCCGTTAGCATCGAGTTCATCGTTCGGCGAGCACTAGAACTAGCTGTAAGCTAGCTTCACCGTGCGAGAGCAGCAAATACAAACATGCGCAAGCAGCAAATACAAACATTACCTTCAGTGGGTCCGCCATTCTTCCTGTTTTTACCGACAAACGCTTATTAAAATACTTGTTTCACCGACTCGGTGCTAACTCCGAACCACAGCAGCTTGCAGGTCGATGGAGAATCAAGAAACCAGTTTGAAAATTCAAAACTTTGAGGGAAACCTCTCGCGCCAAGTGTACGGACCAATCCGGCAAAGGGCCGTCTGATGATTCTCTCCAATGAGGAACGTATATCCGTCTTCCTTCCGCCGTAAAAACAACCAATCACCGACGGCAGATAAGGTATGAGCCCGCCCTTGTTGTGACTCGCGGCCATTCAGCTTCCAAGGAAATATATCCAGAGGAAAGGTCATTAAAACTGTCCATTCTGGCCTGATTTGTCATAACTGACCAATGCGGATACAAGCTTTTGGTGTTAATCGATTTCTTTATTGTTATTTTTCACGGCTAATGGAGGTCAAGCTCAGACACGTTTATGAAACTACATAAAAGGTGTATGTGTGTGTTAGAGGGGAGGATATTGATTTGAATGCCATTATGCCTGAAAGTCTGTCCTATAACTTCAACCACACTGCTGTACCCATCATATTTAAGCTCTGCATAGGCACGATATATACTGAACAAACAGCTTAGTAATAAATTAATAGAAAGTTCCTCCCTAGAAATGTTGAATGTGTGCAGCATACTTCCTCTCGGGTCCAGAGACTGGGTCCGTTTGAGAGAGAGAGAGACACAGACTGGCTGGGGTCCAGCTTGAAAAAGGGGAAATCAATACTTTCAACTTTGCAACTGTCGGAGACATCAGAGATTCCTATGATCTATGACCACTGACACTGTCACTGGTTTCAGGGATGAAGGCTCCTATTGAAGGTTCCGCTGTTTTTCGCAATTTACAAAATTAGATAAAAGTCAGATCACATCATTCCCGACTGAGAATTTTGAGATGAACGAATAATAATAATGGAGAAGCGGTGGACTAGTGGCAGAAACTTGGACTATGGGCAGAAAAGGTTTCTGGTTCGTCTCTGGTTCGACTCCACGGAGAAAAAACAAAAAGACGAACCTGGATTGATCTGTCCAAAAATCCAAGAGGATTCTCCCTACCCTGTCTAGTGCCCCTGAGCAAGGCACCTTACTCCCCCAACATCTGCTCCCCGGGCGCCGTACATGGTCGCTCACTGCTCTGTGTGTCCTGCACCAGATGGGTCAAAAGCAGAGTTAAACATGAGTGTGCCTGTGCATGTCTGTGCATGTGTTTGGGACAAATAAATGCATCTTAATAATGACGATAAGAAGTATGGGGAATAGTTATATATGTGCATGGATTGCATTACTACACACAAAATAATAATAATAATAACAACTTATTTGTATACAATTTATAAAGAAACTCGATCATTTACCACAACGTGCGAGCACTTTGCAACTTTGGAGAGAAAAAAAAGTCTGCCTCGCCCGGTTGGGGTGAGCGGAGAAAAAATGTGAAAGAGATAGGCGGCAAAGACGGGAGAGAAAGAGAGGGGGGGGGAGAGAGGAGAGAGGAGAGAGGTAACCATCATATTTAAGCTCTGGTTGTTATGATGAAAATAATAATCTTCAGTTATCAGTGCATCAGGTTTTTCTGCCTGTTAATCGCGATAACGTTAAGAGCCAAACCTGAGGCTACGCTGAGGCTAAGAGTTAATCTGACTGGCTACTGGCTTGTATGGCAGTACTAGTACATACAGTACTGTGGGTTCTGTACATAAAACCCACTTATCTCTCAAGAGCGTCTAAAGCTTTTCTAGGTGAAACTAATCCAGGGTATGCCTCATCAAATTATCGACTTGATTGTGGCACATATAATATTCAACGGGCATTAAGGTAAGTGGATTGCTGTCTAGTATTCTCCAAATTTAACCATAAAAACCTTCTTTATTTGATGTTATGACATTTACAGCTTTTTATGGCAGATGACAGAGAGAAAGATGAATCTTAATTGTGCATCATGCAGCATGTTTCAACCAAGAGAGCAGCACTGATATTTAATTTAGGGTTATAATTTGTGGCTTACAACAAATATCGACAATCTAATGTCTGGTCTCAGGTACGTCCCTTTTAATTTCATTACATCGCGAAACTGCACAGGTCTAATTCAGTTAGTCTTTGATGGCACATCACACAAGTTGCTGCGTCGCAGTTTTTAAAGCTCTCCTATATTCTTTGAAGCCTCGTATGCCAGCTGTATAATCCTTCAGGATTTTCAGAGATCAGAGAAACTGTGATATCCACGGCTGCATAATCCATCCAGGATTCATGGAGCTAAGAGAAACTGCAATATTGTTTATAACTCATCTTGAAGCTACTCTTGCAAAAATGGTAAATAATTTAGCACTTCTTAGAAGTCAGGTCGTTCATCTAGAGGACACCCAAAGTATGTAAGTACAGCAGGTGGCAGCTGCTGCTGTCACAACAGAAAAATCTGGAGATGGACAAATATGTGATGAGTTTGCATTATATTGATTGACCTTGATAATACATTTTTATCATGGGTTATAAACTTGTGTGTTTTTAAATAGAGAATAGCATTGCAATCATGGGCTTTGTTGTGCAGTTAGTTTGGATGGTATGTATAATGCATACGAATTTTCAAATGATATTTGTAATTATATTTTAATATTTCAAGTTGCCTTGTAATTGCCTATCAGAAAATGAATAATGATTAGAAAAGCCTCATAATGCATATACCTCTTGATTAACAAGAAACTACACTCAGACAGTTCAAGATGCATTTTCATAGAACTGAAATCAGAAATATATGATTATTTTTCGCAAATGTGTTGCTTTGAAGTTACGATTCATGGCAAAAGATATAGGAATACAAGAAGTAAAATAAAAGAAGGGGAATATATCAATCATTTTAAAACAGAAGCAAACTATTGTGTCAACCAGATGAAAATCCCAACAAGCACACCTTTGTGGAACTAACAAAGCAACAATGGTAAGAGATTGTTTTAATGGTTGTTGTCGCGTTGTTGTGTCTGTTATTCCTCTTCACATTCCTCAGCTGAAGAGACGAAAGAGGAGAACAGGCAAGAGATGAAAAAGGGAAAGAATCACAATTTCATCAGTATTTCTTCATGTCCATTCAGTCGATCGGAGGCACAGAATGTACAAAATTGCCTTGTGAGAACGAGTTCTGTAATGTTTTTTGGAAGTGCGTGTGTGTCAATTTCAGTTTGGCTTCATTTATCAATACCCACCCCCTTCTCTGTCTCTTTCCCTCATTTCCTCCTGGTCACACATGCATACACACATGAGAGTCGCCTAAAAGCTATTTAGTGGTTAATGGGTTTATCTCCCCAGACGTGTGTGGTTGTTCTTTATGGCCATCAGCTGATGTGTTCTTGCAGCTGTGTATCATCATGCAGAGCTCTGCCTCGCGTCTTACGGCCGCGTGAGGCTGATGGAGAGGGATTCAGCGGCGCAGGGTTCAGGCACGACGGAGAAACAACAGACGATTGTATTCAATACTGACATAACTTGGGCTTTTACATTTCGGCTCCGCTGGCTATCAGTCAGTGGAAATGCAGTAATCTGATTTCTCTAACCATTTCTATCCTTCTTATCCGTCTTCCTCTGCTATGTTTCCCACTCCTCTGACCTTGGCATGATAATAATAGGGCTGAAGAGCTTGAGCTGGATGCAGTGCGCAGTACACACACAAATACACCCACAGCTGCACACATGAATGAAGGTGAGAACACACATTGCAGTGGGATTTTTGAAGCTTGAAAAAAGAGGATTTATCTCTGTTAATAAACACAGAAGAGTGTGGCTACAGCTTTCATCCTTTTTTTTTCATTCACAACACACAGGGAGTTGGATATTCTTTCTTAAAAATAAAATAAGCTGTCGGATTCTATTTCCGAAAAACAATCACACAGATCCGATCCAAAATGTTCTTAGTGTGGTAGAGAAAAAGAGCGGCAGCCTCATATTTACCAGACAAATATTTCCTCAATTGAGAAAATAAGCATATTTCCCAATATGCCAAATTATTCCTTTATAACATCACAACGGTACATCTAGTTTTGTTTGCAACTGTGCCATTACTACTCCGCCCATATGCAACACTCGCTCACAGACTTCCTCTTATCTAGTACTGGTGCTCAGTCTGAATCAGGGAATAGTGAGAACCTAACATCCGAAAACAGTCATTTATCTGAAGCTGTTGAGAAACGTTAGCAAAGTAGACGGAGACCGAGTCTCTCAGTGCCACATGCTTTTCATGTTTATTTATTTATGGCAGTTGAGTTTTCTGAGGCCTGATGCAGCTTGACTGTTTTGGAAGAAAGAAACTTGACGTGTCACAGATCTGCTGGTGGTCTGTTTGTTGCAGCTTGATGCCCAGACTCAGGCAAGGACAGTGCTGCTTCACAGATATTTGAGGGACAGGCTGCTGCTTGCATGTGAAAGGTTCGTCTGAGCTCATTCCAGGATGTGGAGCTCGGAGGAAGATTGTCAACATGCGTCTTTCCACCCCCACCGAGGAGCACCAGAGATTAGCCAGAGAAGTATCAGCTCCAGAGGTGTGTGAAGAAACTCACTGTAATGTGGGACGACAAAAGCAGAGCTCTGATTGCTAGGACGATGTATCACATATCAAATCTGAGCTCCCTTTGCTTGATAAATACCTAAACAAACACATTTATTTTTAGTTACTTCCTGTTTTATGTTGTCACTTACCCTCTCATTTAAGATTGTTTTTCTTCCTGCCTTGGTCTGTTTTTCCGCTCCCCATTGATTACCTACCCCGCCTTCAGCCTTGCCAGATGTTTGATAATTATCGCATTTAATTTTGCCGCACGATGCCTTAATGTGCGATCATTTTGTCAGTAAGTGTCTGTCTTTGTGCATACTTGTGGTGATGATGTACATGAATATGAACCATGCATCTTTTCTTTAGTGTCCGCACACGCTGACATCTCATCAGTTTCCGGCGACATTACCTCTTTGAAACACGGTTCAAAATTGTCCCTGAATCACAACGAATTCTGGGATAGTTTGGGCCAGTAAAGATCCACCCGTTGTAGCCTTCGTTTCTCTGGGATGGAAGGACACATTTGTTGGCCGCATTCGAAGTAGCTTTCGAAATGGGACTGGTCTAGTTGCGGTGCTGTTGCCCAGTCGGTCATCAAATGCAGCCTCCTTAGGATGTAGCAACCTTGTCTCCATCTGTGACCGGGCTTTGAATTACGATCTCGTCTTTTGACACAGAGGTTGACTTCCTTTTTCCAAGTACAGTTTTTTAACTTAACCTTGTGTCTCAGCACTTGAGTCCCCTGGGTCCCGGTTTAACATGTAGCTTCACATATCATCTATAAAATTGGTATTACATGGGTCAAATGTTGCATCCTTCGCCTCCAGCAGCAATATGTTGAGAAGTGTTGGTGTTGGAGATGAGTTCGGAGAATGAGGAGTTTGCTCAAGTGAATTTGCTTCGGTGTTTGTGAGTTATTATTTCCTGTATGTAGGGAGTAATGTTCGTACACCCATCAAGAATGAAATAAAGATGGTCATGTTCTATGCCTGTATTTAGCTCCGGAAATGTACAGCCATGTGACAGCAGCAATGACCGGCAGCAACTGTTAACAATTCTGAATCACTCAGTCTATGCGGGGTGTACACCAGCAGATGTTCAAAGCACAAATAGAAATGAGAAGCATAACTAGCATGGCAGATAAAAAACTTTGTCAATGTTCTTCAAAATGTGACACATGCAGTTTTGTACCATTCAGGCTTTAACCTTTGCAGATATTTAAGCGTGTTCAGGTGAATATTAAAGGGAAACCTCCAATATCTGCATCACTGAAAGACAACTTTTTATGCTCTCATTCTTCTTGTCTTTTAGGGTCAAGTTCAAAGCGTTTGTTATCATATTCACAGTCCTGTACAACAAAATTCCTTCTTTGCCTTTCCACATGAACCGTGCTTTCAAGAGTAATAAAAACTATCAAGGTAAGAAAAATATAAATATGTACAGTAGAGCGTCTGTACTGCAATAGAGTACAAAAGACAGTAAACCATCACATTTCAGTATCCTTGGAGGCCCATGACTTGACCTTTGAGCTGAACACCCCTCCCCGGCTGTCATTGTAAACACGTCTGAGAGACACAATGAAGCACTAACAATTATTAATTACTTTAAAAGGGCACTGGGAAACAATTTCAACCCCTTCTATCCTGTGCTGGCAGGAACTGCGGGCGACGCTAACAGCTTAACATTTAAAGATGCTGTTCCTCACAATCAGCGACGCCACTCCGTTGATTGCTCACACTTTGCTGAGAAACGTTACAGAGAGCTGCTCCATGAAAATAGCAGCTAGGAATGTGCTGCAAATGGAAGAAATAATATTGATAGAATGCGCAGTGAGTGCTTTTTTACACTTAGAAAAAAACAGGATTCTCTTTCAAGGTCCTACCTTATATGGATTCGTGGGGGGAGGGTAGGGCAGGCGACTGGATTGGATTTTACTCTACCAGCAGAGTGCCAAGACCAGAACAGTATTGACTGAGATAATCAATAGAAACAACCGGACACATAAACTTATCCTGTTCATTTATCAGTCATGTTCAGACATCGATATATTTTGCCTGTTGGTCTGGGGATCTCTGAGAAAACAGGGCACGAACTCCCCTCAGTGCATCAGAAACCTCCCTGAAAACAGGTTCGCAGCATTTTATGCTTGTAAACCCTCAATATGAAGTAGCATCTTCTTCGCGTGATCATCTTTGAGTTGGTAGCAATTCAAGTCAGAGTTTTTCTCCTCTCACACTGACTCTGCTCAGGATATCTTTCGGAAATTATGTAAGAATACAGCAAGAAAATGTCTGAGTGCAGGTGTTGATATTTCTAAGGATAAATATCTCAGGATGAAAAAAGAGGTGCTATACGCCAATGAAAATGTCAACATGGAAGGACAACAAGATCAGAACGTTTTTGGCGATAAAGGCAGAGGTTGTTAATGCGCAATAAACATAACATGTGATTTCCGAGGGAGAATTTATCATTATGTCATGATTCCATCATGCTGTGGCCAAGTGCGTCCCCTCATCTTAATTTTCAGGATATTTCCTGTTGTTGTGAAGACGTCTGACCCAGAACAATCTTCTGATGTGTTCTTGATAGCCAAAAAGGTTTAACTCTGGAAAATGGCAAGAGAATTGGGTCTGAACATTTTCTGGAGTTCATGTGTGAAAACGGCCATCGTCATTTTAACCAATCTCACAGGCAAATACTGTAGTGCTACTTAGCAAATATTACCAGGGTAACCCGCAAAACTAAGATTGCGATCATCATATACATCAGTGGGTTTGTTCCTGTGATCATGTTAGCATGTTGATTTGAGCATTTAGCTTGTAGGTCTGAGCCTGGGCAAAAAATGGAAAGAAATAGATATTATTAAATACAACTTTTAATCTGATTTTAGTTTTATCCCATATCCCCTTTCATCTCATGACCCCTAGGGTCCAATATATAGACTGTAAATACAAATCGACAACATGACTGATCCCAAAAAATTTAGCCAAAGTGTCCTGTTCGCCATCTGTTGGCTGGCTCCAGGAAAGTTTAATAAATCCTGCCTCCTCCATTTTAGCAGATGGGACATGGACCAAACCAAAAAGTGAATTTCTGTCATTTAGGCACTTTGTCAGTTTGTTTTGAATAAGTTTTGAGGTTTTGTTGTGACAATGTGTATCGGCAGGACCTTGATGCCACGGCTCCGTTTACAAATCTCTACTGCGCAGAATTTAGCTCCTAATGGCAGCGTTAGTATCTGGGATATTTCGGCATCATTTCTGGATAGTGGGGGGAATAATAACACTTATGCTCCAGACCCTTAAATTGGAAAGTACTTGTAAAAATTCACTTAGCTGCAATCTTTTGGGAGAATCCCTGATTAATTATGAAGAACAATCACCATCAGCCATCTGGACCAAGGCTGTGGAGCACAAATTCCTTATTAATCTGCTTTTGGACGACACTTTGTCAGCCAGAGTCCTACCAGAGGGGGGATCAGCCAGGATCAATGAATATCTACAACACTTTCATATTGCTGGTCCATTGTTTCCTTAATGTCAGTGACATCAGGCTTCAAAGACAAGGCTCCTCACAGGGAATATGAGGTGAGGTCACCCCTCTTATTACTGGCGGTAGCCGGAAAATCCTTTTAATACACCTTTTCTCACAGCTTTTTGATTAAAAGGTTCAAGACAGGCCAGGCGGGATAAAAATAAATAAAGCAAGGTAGTGCTGTATTCCTAACGACAAGGCAGGGCTTTGATCTGGCTCTGCGATGAGGAGAGAGCTAGAAGCCAGAGACAGGGAGTGTGCGTTTGTGTGTGTGCTGCTCAAGTGCATACTGTACATGCGCATGTTATTGTGTGTTTGTGTGAGCCGGTAAAGACAAATATGAAAATGCCAATGAAAGGGAGAGGTCTCATTAGCGTGAGGGCTTTTGTTCCACTGCAGCTGCAGAGCACACGGAAGGCAAACATTCCCACCCTGTTGAGGTGACATTTAAACTTTGAGCATTTCCTCAGCAAAATGCCCACTTAGCACTTGGCCTCATGGATTAATGGTTGGTTTGCAGACACT
Source organism: Pleuronectes platessa (assembly GCF_947347685.1). Taxonomy (NCBI): domain Eukaryota; kingdom Metazoa; phylum Chordata; class Actinopteri; order Pleuronectiformes; family Pleuronectidae; genus Pleuronectes; species Pleuronectes platessa. The sequence goes on along the minus strand of NC_070646.1, from coordinate 10,674,909 downwards.
GTAAATGTGTATGCAGGTAACAAAGAGGACGGGAAACTTTCCAGTCTGGAGAGAAATAGAGTAGAGGGGGAAGACGGAAACTTGAAAGTGTAGTTTAACAGGACTAATGCCTGGTTGTTAATGCATACAGCACACCGTCTAGCTGCCAACCACAGTGGAGCATTTGAAGTAATCTGATAAAGCTTGGGAAGACTGACTGCCAGTGCACTCTCTTCCGTCGATGAGGAACTTAATCCCATTTTCTGCTTTTCCACTGTCATATGCTCTTCCACCTATCTGATCTTCTTCTAATTGACAAGAGCAGCTACCCCGGGGCTACAACAGGAGTGAATACAGAGCAGCAGCAATGAACACCATGTTGTATGCTTCTCATTCGGTCTTAGACTCACTATTGTGTCACTGTGTTTTTATATCCAATCATTATTGGCACTATAGCACGTAATACAGAGACTAACATTAAAGATAGTGATTTTCATGAGCTGCATTTTATTGCCAGTTTTAGAAAATACACAGTTCCAATGATGACATTGCAGTAAGTCTCTTCACTGTAGCAGCTTTATAACAGAGTCCAGTGAGGCATGAGAAATACAAGCCCCAAGTGCAATCTTAACTTAATTAGAAATGTAACTGTTCAGAGAATAAACATAAAACCTAGTAGCTCAATAACCCAGATATGACTTTGTCCTGGATATTATTCTACTGTGGGATATACCACAAATAACACAGAAACAGTACGACCATTTTTCCTCAACTTTTTTTGCCAAGTATTCCTATGCTGACATTCACGACCCAGTCCAATTCTGCTGTGAGAAATTCGAATGATCTAAAATGTGTCTATGTAAGCATAATATAAAACTGAAATATTAAAGGGTTTAGCACTGACACAGTTCTGTGTAAGCATATAGGTCTGTCTATATGGTCTCTGGAGAACCTGCAGTTTTTTAAAGGGTATAACAAAATGGCAAATAATCAAATCTCCAGGTAGAAAGAAAGAAAGAAAGAAAGAAAGAAAGAAAGAAAGAGTCATAGCTGCAGTAAAGCAGCGTGTTGGGAGTTTGGGTGGAGTAACCCACTTTATTGATTTTAATTCCATTAATACCTCATGACTGGGCGCTTGGCAGACTCTCCCAGGCCGGCACCCATGCACGTCTGTTTTCATAGTGAATTTGACTGGGCTCCCTTATCGGCTGGCAGCAGGCAGGAACAGGACCCGGAGACGGCCAACGATCCACCGCCCTGCAGCAGCCAGGCTTCATGTCTGAAACAACAAACTGCAGATCAAACACAATTAATTTCCCACCCGACTGCTACATGCACCAGCATTACACCATTACACCGTGTATGAGATCATTCCTGTGTGTAAGTGGGTTTATGTGTGTGTACCCACTCATTTCTGTCACCTCTTCAGGACCTCTCCCAGCATAAACACCGACTTTATCAGGCCCAGTAGACCTCATGGGGACCAAGGCTCAACCATAATGAGGCAACACTTTGTAAGGTCCTGCTTATGGTTAGGGTTGAGATGTGACCCTTGTTAGTAAGGTATGAGTTGGTAATGGTTAGGGTTGAGATGTGACTGTGGTTAGTAAGGCATGAGTTGGTTATGGTTAGGGTTAATGTGTGAGCTGGGATTAGTAAAGCATGAGTTGGTTATGGTTAGGGTTAATGTTTGAGCTGGGATTAGTAAGGCATGAGTTGGTTATTCCTAGGGTTAAGATGTGAACTGTGGTTAGTAAGGTATGAATTGGTAATGGTTAGGGTTAAGATGTGAACTGTGGTTAGTAAGGTATGAGTTGGTTATGGTTAGGGTTAAGATGTGAACTGGGATTAGTAAGGTATGAGTTGGTAATGGTTAGGGTTAAAATGTGAACTGGGATTAGTAAAGTATGAGTTGGTTAGGGTTATGGTTAAGATGTGAACTGGGATTAGTAAAGTATGAGTTGGTTAGGGTTAGGGTTAAGATGTGAACTGGGATTAGTAAAGCATGAGTTGGTAATGGTAAGGGTTAAGATGTGAACTGGGATTAGTAAGGTATGAGTTGTTTATTCTTACGGTTAAGATGTGAGCTGGGATTAGTAAGGCATTAGTTGGTTAATCTTAGGGTTAAGATGTGAACTGTGGTTAGTAGGGTATGAGTTGGTAATGGTTAGGGTTAAGATGTGAACTGTGGTTAGTAGGGTATGAGTTGGTAATGGTTAGGGTTAAGATGTGAACTGTGGTTAGTAGGGTATGAGTTGATAATGGTTAGGGTTAAGATGTGAACTGTGGTTAGTAAGGTATGAGTTGGTAATGGTTAGGGTTGAGATGTGGACTGAGATTAGTAAGGTATGAATTGGTTATGGTTATGGTTAAGATGCGAGCTGTGGTTAGTAAGGTATGAGTTGGTTATGATCAAGGTTAAGGATAAGGTTCATGGGGACCAAAGTGCGTTGTAATTCAAGATGCAATATTCAAGAACTTTTTTGTTAGTGTGCAAGTACAATGGAATTACGGAAATGTCAATGAATATCAATTGTACTTGTTGTGAAGATACAAAAGAAGAATGAAAATAATAAACGTAAATATGAATACCTTGTGTAAAATGTGAATACGAGCAAATTATTCAATAAAATATGAGTTAACAGTTGAGGCAAGGTTGCAAAGAGCATATAACACCAGTACAACTGATATAGAAGTGTGATAAATAATATATTGGTATTACAGTTTATTATAAATATGATAGTGATGTTGTAAGGTGACATGATGAATGTGATAAATAAATATTACACGTGAGATGATGGATGAGTCTAAACTTAATTCCTGAGGATAAGGTTTTTGGTTAAGCCTGTCAAAATGGGTTGAAGTCAATGCAAAGTCCCATTAAGGGTCGTTGCGCAAGCCTGTGAGTGTGTCTATGTGTGTGCGTTTGCTTGCGCGTGCGCGTGAGAGGAAGGGAGGGGTACTCCTCACTTTAACTGGCACCTGCTGCATGCGCATTAATCCACTTCACTCACGTCAATCAGCAGAGGCACACGAACGAAGGGAACCTGTCATATATTACACATTTGCATTAATGTCTTTTCACCAAACACTCAGATCTTTGCGGCAAAGACGGATCATATCCAATCATTAACGCATTAACACTGTGCGTAACGCATTGCGCGCCGTGTGTCTGCTATTTTAAACGTATTATTATTATTATTATTATTCATTTCTTTATTATTATTATTATTATTATTATTACTTGGCAGATCCAGGATCGGACCGAGTGAGTGAGATGCCTCTATCGGTGACACAACCCCTTCATATTTCGCGCTGGCTCCACCGCCTAGTTCTGTGGTTGCGTGGAAACTTAAGGCCTCAGTATGCTTCTCCGAGTCCGTTTCGGAATGACGGACGGACGGATCGGACGGACCCTTTTTGATTTATAGTTCTACGAGCCTTTTTTTTGTGAAAACAATTCACCGCCAGAACAGTAGATGGCGAGACGGAAGTCGAGCTTAGACAAGCCTACCTCATGAGGTATATAGAAGAAGTCCACGCTGGTTTATTTACGTCCTCCCGGCTCCTCACACACAGTGAACGATGGCAACTAACAGAAAAAGGATGTTGATGACGCGACAGTTTTTGCTGAATAAAGTGACACCCAGCGGGTCAAAGTGCTTATGTTATCGTGTCTTAGCGCAGCGGTTCCCCGGTCTTATTTCCAAACTGCGTTGCTAATTCAACAGCTGCAACAGCTTGAAGCTACACGGAGGCAGCTAGCTCCCCTCAGCTTCCACACACAGTCAGCACGGACACCCGATACTAGCTACTACCAAGTGTTTGCTTCTAACCTGACGGTGTTTGAGAAACAGTGTCATGAGCCGTGGGATTAAAGTCAGCGGGTTTGTGCGCTGTTCCCACCGCAGTTAGCATGGTGGCTAGCCCGCTAGCCCCGTTATCAAAGTTCGTTATAACCGTATGTGACCGTACACACATGCTGTAAGTGCTCTAACCAGCCACCGTCAGCCGGACAACGCCGCTGGCTTAACACACTTGTCACATTAATCATAGAGTCGTAGTTGTGATTTTGGTTTATTGTGATGTAGGGAATGGAACAGGAAGTTTCCATTCCGAAATGCTGGCGTTAGCGGACCAATCACAGCCAAGTGCTATCCGTGGGCTGTCCGTCATTTCGACGTATAGTTAGAAAAATGAGCACGGCACGAAAAGCTCTCCGAGGAGCCTCGGAGAGGCACGGAGAGGGCGTTCCACGTTGGAGAGGGCGGTCCTATCTGTCCGTGTCCGTCAAAACGCAGAAGCATACATTGGCCTTAAGCAGCTGCACCGAGTCCGCCCGGAGCTGCAGGCGCATTTCCAGCGGCGCGTCGTGGTGCCTGCTGCCGGAGCGGCTCTCGGGAACAAGTTGAAAGCGGCTCGCAGGAGAGGAGGAGCCCATGGAAGAGAAGCAGAACACTGACGGGGCTGTGGAGCGAGCCGATCTGCCGGACCGCACTGTCGTGAACACTCGCTTGATGGACCTATCATGAGAAGGAGAGGGAAAGCTGCAAAGACGTGAGTAAGACGTTTACTTTGCAATATTGCACACGCACCTCCTTCGTTTTTGACGAAAGTGTTGTTGTGTTTTTTTCCTGCTGTTTTGAATGCGATTGATGCTGAAAACAACTTCAGCATGAAATGTGAACTCAACAAGGGTAGTGTCAGCCCCAATGCACAAGGCATCGTGTCTTATGAGTTCATTTTCACCAGATGCTTATTGCTTAAGAGAAGTATTGAAATTTCAACATAGGACCTGATACCTAACCCAGTGTTAGGCTTTCATTATGCATCTTAAATGTGCTCAGCTTGTCTTATCAAGAAGATAAATCATATTTTAAGTTTGGAAACAGTAGAATTAATAATAATTTACTATTGAAGTGCATATTGAGGGTATGAAAGGATGTTTACACTGATGACAATGACCATGAGATCAAATTACTGACTGCTTTTCTCTTACAGTGCATGCTTGCATACTGCTCTCTAGGTAAACTCAACGAGATTATATTCTGTGTGTGTGTCAGAGAGAGAGAGGTTGTGTCAAGGCACAAAATAATTCTGCCCAGAACAGGGATTTGCTCTAAGGAATAAAAAAAGGTTCATCTCCAGTGATTGAGATCGACACATTGAGTATAAAAAGATCAGCAGAGGAAGTTGCATGGAGCTAAAAAAAGCAATGGAATATGATAACAGTTGAATTAAAGCCCAACATTTCAAAGTAAACCTATGAATGGTTTATTTTCCCCGTTTCCCTTTCTGTCAACCACACCTCCCCATTGATAATAAGAAACCACGCAGCTTCTTTACCATTCATGCATTTGCTGTCGGGCTGCATGTGGAGTGATGTCATGGAAGGGTCAGATTCATAAAGGCATCATATCGCAAAAAAAAACATGTTAAACATAATAAAGTAGTGATGCATTTTTAATGCTTGATGGTGTTTGGCTTTCAGTCCAAATGACTGCTCCTCATTTCATTGGTTGCAGGGACCTGTCGGCGTGGTGAATTTATGGAGTGGCAGACTGACCTTTGGTTGCCCGAGTGCTGTATTTATTGTGTAAATTAAACGCAGGAGTTATTTATCACCGGGGGACGACTTTAAGAACACTGCACAGACCTCACTTGATTTAAGGCCATTGATTTATAATAAGGCCCGGAAAGGAATTATATTTGTTATGAGGGCATAGGTAGAGTCAAATGAGTCTTTGAGAAGTATATTTTTTGTTAAACTTGGAATTACACATCTTGCCCCACCCTGTTGATCATTAGGTTTCCACCCTCTCCTGTGTGTTTATCTTTACTCTTTCATCAGCCCACATTTGCCCCTTTCCTCAATATCTCTCTGGTGTCACACACTGTTCTCCGTGTTGTAATCGTAACGTAAGCCCTCTGCTCCAATCCTCTCTATATCAGTCCTTCTCTCACAACCCATGTGCTCCTGTGTCCAATTTCCCTTTTTGCCCATATGCGTTCCCCTCCTCTCTCCTACCCGGTCACCAGCCCTCTGCTGCTGCCGCTCCCCCATTTTCTCTCTCCAAAATACCAGGCTGGCGTCGGATTTGACAGGAAAAGTGCAGCCTTGTACAGGGGGCATTACGTTACCCAAGCTGAAACAGGATCTTTTATATCCTTGTGTGTTACGCTGCATCAGTCACGCTGTGTTGCTTTCTCGTGCACCCCGCAGAGGGAAACCTTTTGGAAGTCGCCTGGCCTGGCCTTGATGAAGAAACATGGATAAACATCTCAAGCCCTTGTTCATTGGCCGATCAACCCCCCGCCTCCATGGCTTGTTATCAGGGATCTGGCAGGAATCTCTTAAACACAATGAGTGTTATTAGCTGTATGTCACAGACCAGCTTCCCCCCCTTACACACTTATAGACAAACCACTATTGATACTACACCCGGTCCCCTCCATCCTCTACCCCCCTTTCCACTAGCCCCCAGTGTCATGTGATACTTAGAGGTACTTAGAGATCGATTTCATTTTTTTATCTTGGTAAGGGATCCTTGCACAGTCTCCAGCCATTTTGAAGAAATTAAGAGTTTCGCTCGAACTGGACGATTCCTTTTTCTTGTCTCTGAAGAAGACAGGCCATCACATTGTCTGTTCTGTCGGCCCCGGCGCTGTTTAAGGCATTAGCATTCCCCCCCCCGACAAAGGGATTGGGTGGCCAACACTGATGCTACACTGACTTGAGGAGTTTTTTTCCTTAAGAGGATTAGTAACGGGATAGGAGGTAGCCCTGATCAGCTATTAATGAAGCGTGTTCGGGTTGGTAGAAGTAACATTTTCAAAGGCTGACGTACAAAATGAAAAGTGTAATTTACAGGACTCACAGTCAAGCTTATACCTTTGTCTGAAAGGTAAATTACCTTATGGATTAGACATTGCAGAGCCTGACCATCTAGGGAAGTTGTCAATGTTCTTGTAGCTACAGTTTTAGTGGAAACACAATATATACAACTCAATTAATAATGTTTGCCGATTTTGGTTTTCGTTGGTACATTTTGTTCCTTGTAGTGTCACATCACAATGTTAATATCGGTCTCTGCCTACTGAAATAGCCTTGCACTGCAGGGATGTCAATTATAAAAGAGCCCCAGTGACACCAAAGGATTTTCCTAGCTCGTTTATTGTGCTGGTGTGAAGGGAATGTTTGATCTTTAGACTTTTCTTGGAAGTACAACACAAGTGCAAGTTGTTTCTGTGCCAGCAATATGCTGAAATGAGCATGCAGCTTTCCGGCTGCCTCCTCACGGCAATTACACAAGCTACTGTACCCCCATCCCCCCCCCCCCACACACACACACACCCATTTATACGTTAGATAACAATATGGCCTCTGAAGAGAATTGTTAACAACCCATGTTTTATAAAGAAAAAGTGCTTTTATGTCTTTCTTGGTATTGGTCTTCTCAGTATGGCTAATTGCACTGTGTTGTTTTTATGTCACAGACTCAACAGCTACTGGGGAGGTTGATGTGGACTTCACTCCGAGCAGCCAGGTGGTCTTTCCTGGAGCATGCCCGCTTACCACAATGTCCCTACTTGCAGGCTGGTTACTGCGCCACTCGGTGGTCATGTGTTTGCTACTGCACAGCCTGGTGCTAATGACCTTCTGCTTCCACCACGCCGCCACCAGTTGCTCCAAGAGCTGCTACTGCTCTGAGAGCGAGAGCAGTGGCAAGACGGTGCGCTGCAGCAATCTGCAGCTCACGGAGATTCCCCAGGACATCCCCAATGACACGCGGCGCATCTATTTGGACTTCAACCTCTTCACTACAGTCCCAGCAAATGCGTTTGCGGGTTTGCCTCATTTGGTTGAACTGGATCTTTCACACAATGAATTGAGCCAGCTAGAACCAGGGGCTTTCCGAGGCCTGGGCTCCTCACTACATTTCCTGGACCTGTCCTCCAACAAGTTAGTAAAGTTTATCCCTGAGGCCTTTGAGGGCCTGAGGGCTCGCGCCAATCTCACAAACAATCCATGGCACTGTGACTGCAACTTGCAGATGGCCATGCCTCGTGTCGACCTGGAGCCTGCATCCCTGACTGGCATCGTGTGCCAGACTTCGGATCCCAAGGAAATAGGAGTTGAAGGACTTGCCTTCCTGTTAGCACCCGACATAGATCTATGTGTGGTGATGAAGAGGACTACAGATGTGGCCATGCTGGTGGTAATGTTTGGCTGGTTCTCCATGGTCATCTCCTACCTGGTCTACTATGTCCGGGCTAACCAGGAGGACGCCCGCAGGCACCTGGAGTATCTCAAGTCATTACCCAGCAAGCCTAGCAAGTCAGAGGAGTCTTCCACCATTAGTACTGTGGTATAGGGTGGATGGAGTCACACCTGGAACATGAACCCACCCCAAACCGGATGGAGCTACAACCTGCAATTACACAGTCGTCATCAGTCGCAGGCGGTCGTGCTCAGCTGCTGTCACAGAGTCAAGGTGGGCAAGGAGACATATGCCTGCACAGGAAAACCGGGCCGATGCAACCTAGCCCAGATGAATAATTCATCTTCCAGCTGCCCATTAGGAGTTTTTGTTGGCCGAGTCGATGGTCCAGTACTCAGAGGGAGGAAAAAAAGCAGCTGTGGGTTTATGGTGAACTACAAATATGGGATACAAATGGGATTTATCCAGTGGCGCATGAACCCTGACGCAACATTTTCATTCACAGACAATTCAGGAGGCAAAGATCCATATGAATGGAGGGTAACAGCAGCGCCAGAATGAGGAACTTTGTGATCTGTATTCCGTTCAATTCTTACAGTATTCGCCAGTATACAATGAGTAAAATGATGTTTCCCTTTTAAATGGTTGTTTTGGACTTTTTTGCTTCATTCTGAACTCACTAAAAATCTATCACAGGAAAAAAAAATTGTTTGAATCAATCCAACTTTTAGCAAATGATGAAGGACTTACTTGTTACTCTGTGATGTAATGATAGTATGTACTGCACCAGAGCGCCATGCTGAGCAAGCCTCCCAGAGCTCTCTCCGTGTGTTAAGAGCATCTGACGGGAAAACTGCTGCTATTGCACTCTCATAACCTGTAGGAGCCTTGAATGATTTATACAATACAAATGCAGTTATATTGAGCGCTGTAAGTGAATGGAGGGTTCGAAGAGTCCTGCTATCTGCCGGATGAAAGTACACTTTACAAAGGCATTTGCATTTAATGCCAACCTGATACCAGAAACACGCCACAGCTCTGGAGTGACTCCTTAGCACAATATGCAAATGTTGACAGTAACGCCGCAGCTATCAAGTAACATCTAATTGGCAAAAAGGTGGATTTTGAGACTTGAGAGTGAGAGGCTGCGGCAGATCGACAGTCAAAGAGGGAGGGAGAGAGACTTCTAATCAAGACAGGTTTTTCCTAATCGGGTAGGAAAGCCCTTTAGCAAACAGTCATTACTCTCACCTCTTCACCCGGAGTAATTAAGGCAACACAGAGGAATCCCTCATGATCACACCTGGTTATCTAGAGAGAGCCCTCTCTCGCTGTTTTTCATCCTCTCCTGTGTCTTTAATAAGCACAAAGTTCCTCTGGGAGCCATTTTGTCTGATGCATTCACTCCCATAGGATTTCAAAATCACATATGGACCATTTAAAAAGAACTGCAAGTGATGGGAATCTCCTATTTCACCTGATCGCGGTCAAAGAGGAGGATAAATTTGCTTCTCTTGAGATGAGAACATCAATACAAAGTGAGATAAACCGAAAAGGGAGATGTATCTGAGTGTGGACTTAATCTAATCCAGACGAGACTGTAGTGCTCTGAAGATGTGCTTCTCTTCCGTGGAGCAAAGGTAAGGATAACCTGCTGCACTCTTGAATAAGGAAATCCGATGCTTAAGATGTGGGAAATGGTTTGTCAACAAGGGTTTCCACCCCCCCAGAACAGAGCGAGACCACTGAATGATTTATGACGGCCATAAAAAGCACTTGAGCAGAAAGTCTGGGAATGCACCCATCCCCGGTTGTGACCCACTTCTCGGGTAGAGATTAAGGGGAGAACGCCGCGGGGGATCAGCTGCCCTCCTCCCTGCTGCCTGGCTTACCCTTGCTTGGGTTCTTATTGCCCTGCGGCTGCTCACTCAGAGTCCAGAGGAGTTACGCCGGCGACCGAAGTGAGTTTCAGCTCGTTTTCGGACGACCCCTTAGCGAAAGTAAGCGGGACGGTTTGACATTTTGGGAAATATGGTTCTTCCCTTTCTTGCTGAGGGATAACTTTTAAGATTAACACCAATGTCAGGTTTTTATGGTAAATACGTAGCTGGAGAAAGCCCCTGGCTGGCTTTCTCTTTCTTGTAGGCCGTATACCTGCTTAACAGAGTGCATGCACCATGAGTTTGTTTTTACAGAAAATCTTGACAGAGTTGCTCTTGAGGAGGGGTACAGCCTCTCGTGACAAGCAGGAGGTTCTACAGTACTGAAAAACAGATGGTAAGCCTCTCTCTCTGACATTTCCTGACACACACACACACACACTCGTGGATAACAGAGCCTCACGGTGGCTTTGAAACCAGCCACTGTTAAGGCAGCCTTGCCACAAGAGGAGATAAACATAAACCTAGTAAAAGATGTGTGTATGTGTGTGTGTGTGTGTGTGTGTGTGTCTATTTCTTTCAGCGAATGTATGTGAGTGAGCACATTCTTTTGTTCACCTGTGTGTACGACAGGTGTGTGTGCATGCCAGGACTGAGGGCACTGGTAATGAAACACCTCTGTCCGGCCAGCACACACATAAACGTCCCTGCGGGTTAATTTAAATTTCAGGACAGCTCGGCTTGCCCCGCCTGCTACCCCGGACACGTTACACTGGTGTGAGCATTACAACTGCTGGGTAATGGGACACAAAGTGGGGGATAAGGTGACACATCCAATCCCGCAGAGCGCGGCCCTGTTCCGCATTGGGTTGCAGGTGAAAATGTTTCCAAGCTCTGAGATCACATGGGGACCTCCCAGCAGGGGCCTATGTGGTCGCCTGTCAATTTCCTCTTTTAGTTTAAAAAGGGGACACCTAAGATGCAGCATCTGAGGAGGGTGACAAGGACATCCTTTGTGTGAGGGTCAATATTCTAAGATAGTCTCTTGTGTGTGTGTGTGTTTGTGTGTGTGTGTGTTTGTGTGCGTGTGTGTTTGTGTGTGTCCTGCAGGGGGTTATCAAGAGGAGAAAGACTGACGATTAGTGGTGTCCAAGGAGAAAACACTGAGTCAAGCTCCTAGACTCAGTTTGCTGTGTTACACAGCTCCCCCTGTTGTGGTAAGTGTGTAAGTGTGAGGGAAACAAATGCCTTCACCTTTACGTTTTTATATTACGACAAAACCAACATGTAATTGTCAAACACACTTTTGTATATCCCAAAAATGTACAGTCATGAACTACAGGTTAAAGGCAGAAGCAAAACACAGAATGGTCACTGCAAACAGTACTGTTTTATAATAATGACTAAATATGAAGGATAAATATAAGTATAAAAAACATCAAATGAACCTAAATATTAAGGGTAAGTATAATCGATGCACAGCGTTAAGACGAATTTAAAATGCAGAAACTGACCAAGGAACCTGACATATAAGTATTGGTTGTAATACAAGACTGTAAATAGGCAAATTACCACAAAGTCTATACCACACCCCATAACCTGGCGCATGTCATACACATTTTTGTGTACAAGTGGCTTCTTGCGGCTACTAGTGTGTAAATGGGTATTACCATTGTGTAGTTGTACATGAGGTGAATAGTATTTTCATATGGAACAACTGAAATGTGAGTATAGAAGGATTGAGTGACCATTATGTACACCAACTGGAAATACCCGGTGGACGAACTCATTAGGTTTTTCGGATCCATCCGCCCCATTCTTTTGAACATGATTTATCATGAATGCCTTGGGGAATTTCTTTTGGTGGTGAAAGCTCAAAGATGGCGGCCTGACAAATGAGGTTTTTGGCTTCTTGAACATGATGTTAAATTTTGACTCTAGAATTAGAGATATAACCTACTTAGTAGTACTACATAAATCAATTCAATGTGAACTAAATCCTCCTCCAAAGATGAAACACATCTGAAGTCATAGCATTGCCATTTGTTATGAAATCATTTGTTGAGTAATGTTATGCACTTCTGATGAAATTTCCTTCCTTTGAGAAAGAGCCCTGCCCTCAGTCCAACCATCTTCCGAGAAACTGCTCAGCATGACACTTTCACTCTGTGTGAAATCCTTGGACACAACCAATCTGACCTGACCCAAGAATAACAATTTGTGTCATCTACAAAAAATTCTGGCCTTATCTTATAATTATCAATCAGTGGAACTCAGTGTTTGTTATGTGAAAACATATTCGATATTTCAGATGTCTCTGTTGAAAGGATTGATGTACGTCATGAAAACTAGGGTTAATTAATTCCAGTTAAATTGGGCAAAATCTTTTAAATTTACTGAAAAAATGTATCTGCTGAACATGCAGATGAACAATATTTATGTGATAAACCTAGAAAGAATTTAACATAATTTGTGAATGCTATTTTACTTTGCGAGTAAGAGTTCCCAAGACCCAGGATAAACCCCAAAACCCAACCCTTATTTCCACTTTTGTGAATCTATGTCTTTTCATGAATTCCTGGGTAATCTAACAATATGAGAGAATTACGAAAAAGGATTGGTAGAGAGTATGCACAGTAAAACCCATCTTTACTTCTTTAAGGTTCAGTGGGTAAGATTTAGGTGAAATGGATCTATTTGTAGAAATTTTATAGAAAATAAATCTTGTGTTTAATTACTTCAAATTGTTGTTTTCTTTACCCTAGAATGAAGGGTTCGTGTTTGAAAGAGGAGGGAGAGGTGCAACATGCAACTTTGCCACTAGATGTCACTGAATTCTACACACTGGACCTTTAAATCCGTACAGATTGTCCTGTGGGTCCATTTTTTTATTATGTGTGTTGAAGAAACGAGCATTGTTCATTACACTGAGCCTTATTTTAAATACCTTACACCACGAGGATTCCACAGACAAAAATATATATAACATGTTACGACCCTGGGTGTCTATATGTGTTACTGTCTATATATGTTACTGTTCTGTTCCTCCTCCTAGTGTGTGAGCAGTTTTCTTGAGTGAGTGTGTGTGTGTGGGTGCCTGATTGCTAGCAGGTTGGACCTGCTGATTGGCGTGAGCCGCCTGATTGATGCTCCAGGATTGGCCAGGCTGAAGAGAGGAACCTACTTGAGCCACTGACTGACGGCAGTCTTCCTCTCTCCACCAATTCTCCCAGATCCAACTGGGACCAGTGTCAGGCTAAATTATTGTTGTTTCTTGTATGTATAAGAATAGAAAAACTGTGTGTGGTAGCCCTGTAGGAGGGAGAAGCCATTTTCTTTTACCCTTTTTCTCCTGTGTTTTCCTATAGAAGAGTTAGGTAAGCTTTTGTCTTTTTGTTAACATTTTTGGTTTGCAGAAGGAAGGTAGGGAAATAGATTGTTTTTGTTTGTTGTGTTGGCCTTCTCTTCCTCTGGAGTTGAAATAAAAAGCTACCCTTAACCTAAAATACATTGTGACACTGGCCTGCTTGGGAGTGGGAGAATGGGAGAAGCACCATCATGTCATGTCTCTGGTTTCCCCTAGACCAGGGGCGTAACAAACAATAAATATACTGCTATTCATGCACCACGTACTTCTATTTTGCATTGTACCAGGCAAATCTAAAGGTGACACTGTGCTATACGGTACATCAAATAATCTGCGTGGTTGCTTTCCAAATGGGTCATTGAAAATGAAGCTGTAGAGCGAGGCCGCAGCAGTGAATAATGGCCTCCTTTCATGTGCAGGATTGACTGGAGATCAAACCAGTGTGGATTTCAGGGATCAGATTTGACTGCTTCACTTCACAACCTATCGAGCATGGCCAGATGCAACGCAGCTACAGTGACTGATCAAGGGGCCTCGTGTCAGAGCATGAGGCAATGCAACCTGCTACAGAGGAGGAACATGAGTGACTGATGAGGTGATTACATAACTCAGGCAAATGGTATTTGTATGGGTTTAATGGATGATATGAGAGGGTAAAGTAACAGGTGGTTCGAATGTGTGGCGGAATACACCATTTCACTCTCTTGCCACGGCGATGACGGGCCTGGATCTAGAAGTCTGCCCACCAAATTGTTGATCTTTATTCTGTGCCATTTGAATCTGCCTATCACAGTGTTGGTTAAAACTATTCTCTGATTGAAATTGATCTTCATTTGAATGATCCGATTTAATTCCTAAAGAGCACGGATCGACCATTTGATAAACACCTTTTCACCTGCATGACCGATTATACTATAATATCGTTATATTAGTGGTAGGAATGGTTTCAAAATGATGACAATAACATAACACAATAATTACTGGGACAACATATCTTCCAACAAAATGTCTTATGAGTGTTTACAGCTTCAGTTCTCAGAGAATGTCTTTCATATCCAAGCAAAATTGGTATTGTACAAAGAAATTTCCTTAACTGAATCGATATTGAATCGAATTGAATCAAGACCTTGTGAGTTGGAGTCAAATCCATTTGGGAAATCAGTGGTGATATCCAGCCCCAGTTTGACAGGAAAATAAACTGTTCCCTATTGTATGCAGAGCATTTGTAGACTAATCATATGTGACAGTGGAAGCCTATTAGTATTATTCTTCTTATCAAAGCTTGTTTTTGTTAAAAATGATTGTATTGTTTTATAGTATCGTGTTGAATAGGTATTGTTTCTGGTAGTTGTTTTAATTTACCAGATAAATACTTAGAAAGCACCGTTACCTACAGAGTTAGCATTGACAGTTTGCCAACATTTATTAACGCTCACTCAGTACGAATAAATATAACGTATGTCATGGGAATTTCTCAATAGTCAAGCACAAGTCATTACAATGTCTTTCTGGAAGTTTATTCTACATCTGCAGATGGGCATCAATGTACAAGACCATGGAATAGATTTCATACAATGAGCAATGACATACAAGAAAAGCAGCACTTTATACATCTCCAAGCCCCTCCAAGAGAGGAGACAAATGTTATCGGTCAACCTCTTTCATGTTAAGCAATAGGTGACCAATATCCTGTCACCTACTCTTTCCCAGACCCTTGGAATGTAGGATCTGTTTTTCAAGATCCCTTGCCCAATGTTTACAACCACAAATCCCCCGTTCTGTTAAGTCTTTGTTAGGTGACCCTGTCAGTGAGGAAGTCATAACAGGTTTGAGTGCAACCCTGACTTCTCAGGCAACATTTGTTATCTTTCGAAACATCAAAGTAGTTCCTCATATCAATCATTGCCCTAATAGTAAAATTTCTATCACACGTACCTGGTTAGATAGTGCTACACTTAAAGTACTCATATTGACGTCTATGCACTTCTATACCAATTCTTAAACTCATTGTTATTTTGAATATACTGCGACTTGGTTGAATTTGAGGTATTTCTTACCACACTGATATTTGTTCTAATGCTTATTTGTACAGTAAGTTGGGTTTTAATTTGTTATTTGATGCCATAGAAACAGTGTGATACGTCATGATGACAGATGAAACTGACTCGCGATTTGTCCGGGCAAGTTTCAGTGAGACCTAGTGGTTGCTGACTCTTGCTCCAAATTACACCATCGTCACGAGATGGACTGCTTTGGAATCTGGGATATGTCGGCCTCAGCTTTTGGGAGGAAGTGGAGAAATGTGTCATCCTTCTTCTCTTACAATCTATAATGCAAACTGGCCGCTGGCTGTAGTTTCGTATTTACCACTAGAAGATAAGAACTATATGTTTAACTTATATAAGTTAAGCGAAATTCATTGATGTCAATCTCTTCCTTTGAGGCAAGGGTTGACTGAAAAGACTATTTGAAATGTTACTACACCAAATTATTTTGTCTTATACTGCACTCCTTAAAGATTCTTGCAATATGCGGTCAAGCAGTGATTTATGAAACCACACAACTGAGGTGAAATCTCTATATTTCATATTATATACCTCCACTAGATGGCATGCGTGTATCAACCAAGCCTTGTTGTCTTCTCTTAACACTGTCCATTACCATGCACCTGTAAAGGTACATGAAGGCTGTATCCCTGAATCAGTGGACACCTATATACAGTGAATCCAAAAAGTATTCACAGCGCTTCACTTTTTCCAGATTTGGTTACATTACAGCCTTGTTCCACATTGGATTCAATTCATTTTTTCCAAAAAATTCTACAAACAATACCCAATAATGATAACATGAAAAAAACAAAATTAAATAAAAACGACATTCTATTGATTGGATGTGATTTGACAGGGCAACCAGCTGTCTATATGAGGTCCGACAGTTGACAGTGCATGTCGGAGCACAAACCAAGCCCTGAAGTCCAAGGAATTGTCTGTAGACCTCCGAGACAGGATAACATCGAGGCACAGATCTGGGGAAGGGTTCAGAAAAATGTCTGCTGTATTGAAGGTCCCAATGAGCATATTGGCCTCCATCATACGTAAATGGAAGAAGTTTGGAAACCACCAGGACTCTTCCTAGAGCTGGCCGCCTGGCCAAACTGGGCAATCGGGGGTGAAGGGCCTTAGACAGTGAAGTAACCAAGAACCCGATGGTCACTCTGAAAGAGCTCCAGCGTTGCACTGTGAAGAGAAGAGAACCTTCCAGAAGGACAACCATCTCTTCAGCACTCCACCAATCAGGCCTGTATGGTAGCCAGAAGGAAGCCACTCCTCAGGAAAAGGCACATGACAGCCTGCCCAGTTTTCTCAAAAGGCACCTGAAGGACTCTCAGACCATGAGAAACGTAATTCTCTGCTCTGATGAAACAAAGATTGAACTCTTTGGCCTGAATGCCAAGCATCATGTCTGGTGGAAACCAGGTACCGCTCATCACCTGGCCAGTACCATCCCTACAGTAAAGCATGGTGGTGGCAGGATCATGCTGTGGGGATGTCGCCTCAGGAAGACTTGAACCCGATTGAACATTTCAGAGATCTGAAAATGGCTGTGCACCGACACTCCCCACCCAACCTGAATTGAATCCATTTTGGAATAAGGCTGTAACATAACAAAATGTGGAAAAAGTGAAACGCTGTTAAAACTTTCCGGATGCACTGTAGATGCTCAACCCCATGCAGGTAAAGGTAGTTTGGATCTGTCTAATTGGTGCAACAATCTCACACATCTTTACTCCTATTTCAACATTAATCACAAAAATGTCTTCGCTCAATTTGCCTGTGTAAGACACATTCTCCGATCTATTAATTAATAGGCGAACTCTGCAGGCCGCTCTCCTTGGAGGAATCATGAGGACCCAGCCCCATTCAGGATGATCACACAGTTCCCACAAAGGAAAAACCCCTACAAAAAAAAAGAAACCCCACAATTTCAACAAAGCATTTTTAGCACTTTCAATCTCACTCTTAATGCTGTCAGAGGAAATGCCTGTTTCCTCCGGATCTCTTTTATATATGACTCTGAGGAAGTTTTGTGGCACTGAGCAACATGAAGAGACAAAATAGAAAAAGAAAAACACTAATAAAGGAATTCCAGTTCTCTTAAATTGAAAACATGACATAACAGAGACTGAATAACAAGAATAACAACGACAACAACAATAATAATAATAATAATAATAGTCCTTTATTATTCTTGGTATTATACTCTCTGCCCTTGCTTACAATTCAAAAAGATATGACATCCTTAAACTCTACATTATTTATTATCGTCATAATACGGAGCTGTATGTTCGTTTTCTCTCTCACTTATTTGTTTTTATAAACATTTATTTTCTTTACGGTGTCAGACGAACTGCTAGATTAAAAGAACAACAGATCCGACATCATGTCTGGACTACATCCAATAGTACATCTCCTCAACAATCCCAGTTATTTGGTTTCGTATTGAAGAAACAAACAAAAAAGAAACAATGACACGCCACAGAATTTGTTGAATTTCATGGAAATGTCTCACTACTCATGGTGACACTTGGTCCCATGAACACATAAAGGGAAACCCCTCCACACCGGCCTGCTATATATACATGTTTAAGGTTATGTATTAACCAGTGTTCACTTGAGGTCAATACTTAAAACGCGATTCCCCGACAGAGGCCATGAACATCCTGATTGGTGAGTAGTGAGGTCACGCTGGTGGAGGAACGCTGCTCCTCAGTCACCTCCTGACTCTCAGAGAGGAGACACGCGGAGGTGCAGCTGAAGGAGCAGATATCAGGTGGTGGTTATAATCCACTTGGGCTCAAAGGGTCCTGTTTGCTATGTTTAACTGCTGGAGTTAGTTTTTGGGTCAGGTTTCACATTTCACTGACTCCTCTCGCAACTCTGTAGCCTGGAGGGGGGCATGTTGCTGCAGGCGAGCAGAGAGCCGGGCTTTGTTCCTCCACTCTCTCACTCACACACATACACACACACAGACACACACACACACACACACACACCCACACACACACAGATTGTACCGGGTACGCGCGGATGGGCTCCTTCTGATGCCAAAACGCTTCCTTGTTCTTTCCTGATCGACCTGATCTCCTCTCGCAGCCTTCGCCTTCCGCTGCCTCGCCATGGCCACGCTCGCCCGCAGCGCACCTCTGCCGGGGGGGAGCGCACTTGTTGAGGGGCCGCAGTTCCAGAAGCTGGTGCAGCAGAGCTGCAGCCTGGCGCACAAGATCCTGCTCTCCGTGCCCGACGCCCACAGGTCCTGCATCCACACAGAGGTGAGAGACACGCTGGTGTAATGTGTGATCCAGGCAGGCTGCTTCGTGATTTACTTGCGCGCGCATGACTGATGACTGAGCCGGCACCAAGCCTCCGTTACTGGTCTGAAAGGCCTGGAGTCGGACCATGTGTCAGTATTATTTTATAACTGCGCATGTTGGAAAGTTATAAAATCAGCTGGAACAGTCCTCGTATCACCCGAAGCTGCTGTTGACTTAGAGCAGTTATGGACCAGCATCGATCTCTGAGGTCTGTGATTTATTGTCAGGGTTAATAAGACAGTCTCCATATGGTTTATGCTCCCTTCAGTCGATGGGAGTTGCCTATACATAGAAAAAAATATATATTGTTTTTATTATCGTCATTATATAACATTGAGTTCTTTGGTTTGTTAAGTGTTTTGGTCTGTGATTATGTTGAGTTTCTTAGTTGTCTCACATATTCTATGTCATAATATATCTATCTATCTTTCTATTTATCTCAGTCTTTGTGTATTGTCCATATTTACAATATCTTTCTTTTTAATCTTACAAAACAATAAAACATGTTATGCGTTATCTCTTCAGCCATTTACCGTTAGGACTGCACTTTTGAGAAAATTGTATTTAACCACAGTTAAAATGTTATGCCAATTAATACCTGTGCTACTGTACAGGTATAAATGATGAAGTTTGATGATCATTATAGTAGAATATTCTTTTACAGTACATTTAGCTGATAATGCGTAAATGGACTCCACTCATAATGTTGTTCCTAGGAGAAAGTCTCAGCACCTCTACCACTTTGTCATGTGGGATCCAGGCTTTTCAAACAAATAGGCCTACAAGCATGTGAAGGATGCACATGTCTGCAGTTGCATGCCAAGCTGCAAACCATCCATAAGATCTGTGTGTTATCTCTCCACTGCAGACTCTGCAGCTAAACTCCACAGACAATACCAAGCTTGAGATAATGGCAGCCAACATCGGCATCCTCCCGGCTCCTGTGCTCCGAGCCGTGTCAGAAAACTTCACTTTGGTAAGAATCGACAAAGGCATTTCTCTGGATGTAATGAGATGGGACAAAAAACATGACTGATGTATTGTGATTTATTTTTCTTCTTCTATTAGAATACCTGTTTGACCCGCATGTCTGAAGGTCTTCAGCTGCACCGGGCCTTACTGAGCGCCATTTCTGAAAGGCTGCAGAGCCAAAACAAAGTGACTGAGCTAATGGCCGACATCAGAGACCTCACCATTCAGATCAACAAGGTAGGAGCATGCCTCCATCAATCCCCTTCTGCCCTGATGAATGATTTGCATTTGTAGCACCTATGTGAAGCCATTTCCTCGTGCCTTACAGATGTTGCAGAAAAATGGAGCGGTGCAACCCTCGCCGACCCCGGTTGTTTTACGTCTGCACGGGGAATACGAGGTTCAGGTGGCGGCGCACCTGACTCTGGTGCAGCTCCAGGCGTTTGGGCGGGACGCCATCCGCTGCCTCAGGAACCTGGACCAGAGCCGTGAAGAAGAGGCGGAGAGCTGACCAACGGGTGTCGGCCTCTAAATGCTTTTGGCTTTTGTTCCAGAAGTACCTTATCCTGACGTTTTTTTTTTATAATGGCGCTTTATTTATTTATTAACTAAAAGATAATTTATTTTTAATATTCTATTTTTATTTTAAGCAAGATGTGTGAAGGCGGTCACTCAAGCAAGACCAGGGAAGTGGATGAAATTAAGAGCAGAGAGAAAAGGAAGATCAGCTGGAAGGAGCTGTGGGGAATGGAAGCAAGGATTAGCGTCCTGCTTAGAGCAAACTGTGACGTCCTTCCCCTCGTTAAGATCCACCCTGTCCACTATGCTCGACTCCAGCTACCCTGAGGCCCATCCTCACTGGTTGTAAAATAAGCCTCTCCTTAAGGTTGGTATACGTGGAGACACAACCAGGTACAAAAATGACTTGCAGCAACAATTGAAACTTGATGGACATGGGCCAGCAGCTTTCAGCCCCTTCAAATATTGTCACTACCACCCTGAGACCTGATACTCTGGTCCGACACCCTGACAGTACACTGGGAGGAAGCTGTGGATGAAGCGGATGAGAAGAAAAGGCTGCGGTATGAAGTCATGCCATTAGAGGCAGAGCAACGTGGCTGGAAATCAATATTTAAGTAACATCCACCATCAGGACGCTCAAAGTTCTGGGGATATTGCACATATTCAACATATTGTCCTATATTTTAAAATGATATATGTATTTATTTATAAATGTGGAATATTTAGTATTTATTTGGGGGATTCATTTTGATAACAAAGCTTTGTTTTGCTCCGTTATGTTTTATCCTGCCGACTTCAACTATTTAACGTATGTTTGCACAAAAGCTTTGAAAATTAAATCACTATGAAGTCTCAGACAAAATCTAACAATATATTTGAGTAGTACAACAACTATACTTACTCTCTCTTCATAACAGATTTTAATATCAGTAATGTGTAAGAAAACAGTAAGTGTAGACATTTGTATGAACTTTATCATCTGTTAACACTCATGTTGGGGAATGTAGGCACATTTTGGAATCGTTATGTTCTGTTGTAATCAAAAATGGTATGTTTCGATCCCTTAAATAAAATGAAAAAATGAAAAGAAAACTTCCTGAAAAATGATTTTGTTTCGTGTGGCACATCAGCCACCAACACGAGTCATCCTGGCGAATTCTGCATCATCAATGAAATTATTTATAAAATTCCAGTAAAGCTGTCACTACTCAATAAGTGCAACTTAAAGTGAAATAGATACTCGAGTGGTGTTATTTTTGCCACCAAACCAGACCGATTTCCTGAAAACGATGCAACTGATGGTTGGGTGCTGACCACTCACTTTTGTCAGTCAGGTGATGGTCTGTTGGCGCTTGTGCGTAATGTCATGTGGTAGCCTGGCTGGCGTGTGACCAATCCACTGACTCAGGGATTTATGTCCACCTGATGTTTTTATAAATAAACACACCATTAATGAAACTAATTTTAAGTAAATACTGGCAGACAGAAAACAGAGGAGATCAAGTATAGGTTTCAGTCTAAATCTTATTTAGACAATTGTGAAAAGCAACATTAAAAAAACAGTAGAAAAACAGTGTTTACAGATAAATGGTTACAGACACATTTTCCAACAAATAGAATCCCTTTCAATGGATGATTCTGCCAGATACAAAACAAGAAAAATTAGTTTTTTACTCATGACAGAGACCTGGATGTTAACTTAGTACTTATGTATATTTAAACACTCTGTTCACAAGGCAGATATAGCTTTGGCAGCTACTCTCCTTCCCAGGGGCAGAGTCAGGTCGGTGATGGCCAGAACAACTTTAGGCTTGGCCAGAGCAGGCAGCTTCACCAGCTCAGAAACCTGGGAGCACAAAAAGACCAACAACCATTATTAACAACCATAGTTAGATAGTAAATCCAAACCATTTCTATTTTCATCACTCTGTCGGTAATGTTAAAAAAAATTAAGCACTTTAGTAGCACCTTGTAGTTTGGCTTTCTGGAAGAAAATTGTATTTCTGGGTTTGTACCCTCATGGTTGAATGCACTTATTGTAAGTAGCTTTGGATAAAAGTGTCATCTAAATGACAGGTAGTGTAATGTAATATTTTTTGTTTTTTGAATTAATTTTTTAACCTATATGGGCTTGTTCTGCTACTCAAATATCCCTCATATTATTTCCCCCCAGAATGCACTGTGGGCCAGAAAGCCATTAGTTCTAAAATAAGAACCAGGTTTTTGGAAGTTCATCGCATGAATGCTTTTCTCTTTCACCATCAAGATGTATCACTCTAAACCTAAGCACTTAATCCTGAAAAGGGTGTTTGCAACAAGCACAGGAAACACTCAGTTTGGGGAGGAGATACAAAACCTTCCCACTAAGGTCTGATGTAACAGCCACTCATCTTCCTCCCTATCTCCACCCACTCGATGGCTCATAACTCACCATAGTAAAGGGCATGAACTGCAGGATGCTGCCTCGACTTCCCTGCTCCAGTGACTCGACACACTCATCCATGAAACTCTGCACGAACTGTGTGTGCGGTCCGGCCATCTTGGAGCCCACGATGGAGGAAATGAGGAGGAATAGGTTTGCTGGGGAGAAGAGGACAGTTGGTGTACACTGTTGAAGTAATTGCTAATTTTCTTTAGTTCAACTTATTGCAGGGGTTTGTAACTAGAATATTTAGGACTTGCCCAGCCAAACATCAATCACTGTTAAGCAACACTTGTTTTGCAATTGGCAAAGAAAACTGCCATAAACAGCAAACTCCTTGAGAGCCTGTTAGATAATATCATGCAACTGTTGTGCAACTGTAATTTCTGCAGGGAAACATCGCAATAAAAACATGCAGTTACTGAATTTAGACTTTAGAATAATCTTCTTGTTCTCTTCCATTCAAATAACATAAAACGTTATTTTCATGTTTGACCACCAGAGAAGTACTTTCTCAATAATATATAAAATAAATGTTATTTACTGGGTTACAGTTAAAGAGGGAAAAGCCTCTTTCAGTCATGCACTATTTATGTGAGAATATAAATATCTGTGTCGTTTGCTTTGGATATTTCCGGAAATTTTCTTCCAAGTCGATCGTACAATTTTGAGTGAACCCATGAGGATACAGGGAGGACAATTTCAGGCAAATGAACAGATAAAAACTGGGAATACATTTATCACATGATGAAACATGTAGAAGATGTTGGCAAATATATGAACTTGGAAAGACGACAAGATTCTAAATCGGTTGGCGAATGCCGGTGTTCATTTCCTGAAATGTTGCTGCTGCTGGGAAAGTGTGACCCTTCATATGTTAAAGGAAAACTCCAGAATCACTTTTCCAGACTTTCCATAGAGTTCATGTCTAAACACAGCTGAAGTGTCTCATATCACAACAAGGCACCTGCACACTTCAGTGCTCTTTGGCATAGATTTGTCTGTCTCTACTGGAGAAAAGTGAAACCAGATTTTTTATCGAACGTGAGGAATCGCAACCTTACCTACTTTACTCCGGATTTGAAGGATTTTAAATTGTGTGACTTTGAAGGTGATAAATTCAAGTGTTAATTTTTCACCTTTATTTAATCTTTAATGTGGTAAGCAAGCGAGAGTAGAAACATGGTGGTTCTTTTCTCCTTGTAAAGTTGCTCACAGCAGGACAGTGAGTGGACACAAAGGCAAAAGTTCTCACCCAGGACTCTGTTCAGAGGGTCCCTCATGTTGACGGTGTGGAGCTGGGACGCCGACAGGGAACTGCTCATAGACCGGTCTCCTATGATGCGACAGGTGACACGAGAAACAGAGGTTTTCATTTCATGTGGATATTTGAGATAAAACATACACATTATTATAGTACGTCAACAGGGAAGTTGTAGTTCTTCGTATTGTGCGGTTGGTTGACAGAACATAATCTTGTCTACAGGTTGTGGAAGTCTACAAGGTTTCCTTCCACTGCTGTCTTACGCAATCTTCTATTGTTCCTAAAATAAACATGTTAGACACATTTCCACATTTCTTTTAAAGATGTGGGGCAGATTAAAAAAATATATATATATACCAAAATAAAAGCCTAATGCCTTAAACGCAGCGTGATTTTCTTCATTCTACTGATGTTTCTAAGTAACTGGTCTTTTCGTGGAAAAGGTGGAGCTCACGGATTTTCACAAGTCCATGAGCTCACCGAGAAAAAGTGGCTGATAGGTTTTTTCCAAATCACGCAACACACCGGTTTCTGATGACCTCTGTCGGAATTTCACACTGAATTCATCTAAAATGATCTAAAAGTGAAACAGTTAAAATTCCCGAAGGTGATGGTCTGAAAGTTCTTTAGGTTGGTCAGGATGTGAAGTATTAGACACAATACAATCCCTCTGTTTCTCTCAAAATCAAACTTGTTGCTTAGTATTTTAATATTACAAGCAAAAAGCCTTCCATCAACCTGCAGTGCTCAAGTTAGAACTTTGTGATGTACGAGACGCTCAACAGATACGTTATCTTTAGCAAATCTGTTTATATAGATTTATTCAAGCTTTTCTGATCTCGGTCAAAGTGCTCACAAGAGGCAACATGCTGGTAACAGGATCTTTCGAAAACAGTTTTCTTTTGAAAACCATCTGGTATTTGCATAATCCCCAGCTCAGACAGACACCCTGATGACTGGTCCCATGGTTTATAAAACGACTGTGTGTTAAAAACCAGATGTTAATAGACTGACCTGGACTGGAAAGGGCTGCAGGCTCGTCTTCGTTGGAGCTAAGCAGGCGCATGAGTTTAGATGGTTGCGTGTCATCCAGGGGAAAGAGGCTGTTGTAATCCTGCGTCAGACAATACATGTGCTTAGACTTCAGCGTGGCAGAGATCATTAAGACAAGTGGCCTTGTTTTCACCTGCTCAAAATAGTATTTAACAGTTTACCTCTATATCTTCTCGCTGTCTTTTGCGTTGACGCGCTGAGAACGAGCCTCTGTGGTGAGTGGAGAAGGAGCTGAGTGCGCACCAGACGGACAACCTGAGGAGTCACCAGGAGAGTAAAGTTAACACCAGATGCCCAACAACCAAAACCATTGCCACCATTGACATCTGCTCCTCTTACTTGGCGAGCGCTTTTCCAGGTGGGTCTGCCAGGCTGTGCCAGTGGGCGGAGTCTGTGAGCAGGTTTGGCAGTATGGTACCCAGCAGGGTGAGGGTGATCTGCTGAGTGTCCAGACAGAAGATGCTGTAGAGCAGCTCCACCACCCGATTGGCCCACTCCTGACGGGTCTCCTTCAGCAGCTCCTGAAAGAAGATGCAGTGACCGTGCATAAGGTTTCTTTGGATGCAACCTCTTTTGAAGAGCACCCATATTGGATGAACAGTCCTACGAGACAGGGAACACAACACACATTCCTCCTGATGGCTTCATGTTATTCCCTTGACTGACAGTTGGTAGCATTCAAGATATGAAAATAAATTCACCAGCGTGTGATCAAAAGGGAACCTAAAACGTACAGTGACTTCTCTATAGAATCATAATACGGTATTAATCATTCATTATACTGACATCGTAATAATGATGTTCTGTAACTGGTCAGAAATGGAATTGTGTGTAAATAAAGCAGAGCTGAACAAATTGATTTAATCGATTAAATGATCTGTAATTGATTTCAAAATTGTTGTCCAAACCCGGATAAGGATAAGTAAATTAAAATGGCAGTTTTTTTTAATAGTAATTACATTTAGTGATTATTCACCACAGTAACTTGCGGATCTTGAAATCTGAAGCCTTTAAAAATAGCAGGAGTTGTTAACATTGATCATTGAGCGATCAGCACCTTTACCTCACCCTCTTACCTTGACCAGATTGTTGGTGAACCAGAAGACCCCTCCCATGTTCAGAAGACTCTCAAACAGATGCAGGGCGCGGCTGTCCACCCAGCCTTTGCGCAGCACCGTCTGGAACTGCACGCTGAGGGCCTTGTGGATGGGCTCTTTGGCGGGCAGCAGGTTGCGGTAGGGGATCGGCTCCTGGCCCTCCATCGGGGGCCGCAGAGTCGCAGCGGTTTGTTGGAAGACATCAGCGCACATGTGCTCCATGATGGAACTCATGATGATGACTCTGGTGAGAGCATGGGGAGATGATGTAATCGTTATTCCATGTTATAATGGACAGTGTTGGACAATGTGAATTCTTACGAAGCACCCAGACACGTGCGTGGGCAGAAGTTCACAAAAGGTCAGCTTTTCAAAGGTCATGCAGTCTCTAACCAATCAAATCATGTTGTTGCATATACACTTCCTGCTTGACATCAAACGTCAAAATGAACCCGGAGAGGAGGCCGTGTCAGCTGGTAAGCCTGGCGCAATCACCACGGGTAGTTAGGTCTTCAAGCGAAGAGAAGAGGAAGCGAAACTCTCTGACACCAACATCGATGTGTTTGTTACTGAGGTGGAGGTGAAGAGCCATTTAATGACACAGCAGTAATGTCACTAATAAAGAAAATGCACTGAGAGTGAGAGTGAGGACGATAGAGAGAACGGAGCCTGAAATAATAAAAAGATCCAATTTAAAAAGGTGGATGTATCAAATATTTGCTTCACACTGTCAGACTGTAGGAGAATTTGTTGTATCACCTGTTCGTATTTCATCACTTCATCATTGGCGTGCATCTATCACGCAGCATTCACACGAGGGTCACCGCAGTATTTATATATTTAGAGCAATTGGACCGATTACCTCACATCAGTGGTTTATTTTTAATTTTTTTATGAGTGATCTCCTGTGCGCCTGATGGCACAGTCAGCGATTTCACACACACTCGTCCTGGATGATACACGCACAATGTGAGAGGATATTAATGAAAACTATGAATGACTCGGCTCTGAAACTCCGCTGTTTATTATTATCTGAACGTAATTTGTTATTTTATATCTTTTTCGGATGAAGGTTCTTATGGAACATATGTTCCGCGAGCACAACTAAAGCTGAGTGATGAAGTGGATCAATAATCTGGCTTCAGTTCACCACCTCACATCTGCATCGCCACTTTCCCCATCTCCAAAAATGTTTGTACGCACGAGTCAGAGTGTGCGTGGAAGGGAACACATTCTCCCGTCAAGTTTGTTTTTTATAAATCCCAACTTTTGCCTGAGAAAGTTGTAAAAAGTTTGTAAATGAGGGCCCTTGTTGTTGACTTTATCACTCAAGTAGGGCATGGCAGGGCATGTAAGCACAAATCAAAACATTGATCATTTGTGTTGATTATGGGGATCGCAGGCACGATTTCCATCAAGAGTTAAAGCAACACGTACATGCGGGGGGGGGGGGGGGGCAGTTAGTGTGTGTTTCAGACAGACTTTTACCGTTCATTGTAAAACTGCAGCGTGTTCTCCCCGTACAGCGGAGTCACAAGCTGTCTAATCATCGTCTGAGGCTTCTCCCTCTCGTCTCGCCCCAGCATCCTGACGTGGGCGACCAGCCAGGCCACTGCGCATATGGCCATACTGCACACTTTCCCCTTAATGTTGTCAGTGATCTTCTACAGTCAGTGATAGATGACAGCAGAAAGAAAAAGAGGAAGGAAGGAGACAAGATTCTGACTAAAACATGTAGTACAAAAAAACTTGAATGGAATAGGGAAGAAATGACAAAACCGAAACCAAATTTGTGATGTCACTGTTGCTGCAATGAACCACATTTGTGAATCATGCTCATTTGATCAATGAGTCGAATTACAAGGAAAAGTCTGAAAAGTAAAATTCTGTATTTTGGGATGGGCAGGGGGCTTACTAATACAAGATAAGCAACAACCATCTGGAAAAACGATTTCTCAGTTACAGGAAGGCAAATAAAAAATAAGTTTGACATACCTGGACTGCCTCAACAGACAGCACGCCATTCTCCCACGCATTCAGTACTTCCAGGATGGCCGCGGGAGTGCTGAGGCAAATTTCGTGCCATTTCACCTGACTGAGAGAATAAATAAACGTCAGAGGAACTTCCATATTTAGAGGATGACTTGCCATGCTCACGAAATTTCCATTACACAAACACAACTGAAATGAAACACCATAGTAGCGCAAGTTATAACTGTCCTGAATCGGATTCCTGAGTATTGAAAACCTGATTTGTCCACAAATGGAATCTTAGTTTTTAGGTGCTTACAAGTACATAATCATGGTTTTAACAATGTATTACATGTTTATTTATGAATTATACAGATACAACCTTCAAACCTTAAGTGTTGCTGTTTTAAAGACGTGGACATTTATTTTCCATCTCTCACTTAAACGAATAGAAACCAGTTGTTTGGAGGGGATGAAACTTCACTGTTTCAGGTATTCTTAGGCCTTGTTAGCGGTGGTAAAAATGTCCTTTACATTTGCCTGCAACTCACACTAGTTTCATCTCTGAGGAGTTGTTCAGCAGGGTCACAAGGCTCTCCACTTTTCCAGGCTCGGGTCTGAAGCAAGGGTGGTCTGGGTTCAGAGTCTTGCCCTCTTCAGGCATACACGTCTGCAGCCAGGTTTCAAAGAAAGGGGTCTCCCCTGAAGGACTGGGGTCTGACAGGATCACCTGCAGATGGGAAACATGAGGCAGCCATGCATAGTTGAACAAGGGGGATTTTCAACAAGTCTGAATCAACCAAAACACACAGATGCCACAGACCCAATCAATCTAGAATATTCAGTTGTTCCTGAAGAGAACGTTAGGGCTGTAATGCACAGCACTCTGAGATCTTGTGTTCTTGCACTGAAAAGGCAGGCTGATTTAACGCAGAGCAAGCTTGAATTTATCATTTACTAACCTCTGAGCCGTATGTCTGCACCACATGGCAGAGCATGAGGAAGGAGATGTCAAAGAGCAAGGCCCGTACTGATGCAGATTTAGCTGAGAGAGAGGAGGGGAAAATCCACAGGGTTAATATGTGTCATTCATCAAATGGTCAATGAAGAAATGAATTCCCACATTGAAACATGTCCCTCAAGTGTTTGAACTTACATCCTTCACCACTGATGTGCTTGGGAAACTCATTGAGCCTAAAACAAAAGAAAGATCATATTAATATTACATGAAACCTTAAAAATCTGAAAACCATTCAAATACAGCTGTAACTTGGCATCTTATTGTGCGATTCATGATTCTGGGGACATCAACTGTTTAGTATTTACTCACTTAATAAACTTTCGGGCAAACGATTTGAGTTTCCCAGTAGCTGCTGCTGCCGCCAGGAGGAGATCAAGGCTCTTCCCAGACAACATGTGTCCCAGGACCCCTAAAAGGCCCTCAGGGGACTTGGAGTGGTCTGCATCTACAGTCTAATGAACAAGAATAAACAGGTTATGCTCAGTGGTAATTTTTACCTGAGGTGTATTGACCAGAGTATATGCTTTAAGAATCACTTTCATCGACTGACATTTATCAGCATGTGTCTTTGGTAAATTGTATATATATATATATATATATATATTAGAGAGCAACCAATATCGGTTTGCAAATAATATTGGCTGTTATGACTATTTCCGACATTCCTCATCCAAGTTTTATATATTTGTTCATACTTGAGTTTTTCTTTCTGTTCCTAATATTGGCATCAACATCAGATCCCAAAATCCGTTCCATCATCTCGGGTATTTTTATGTGCAATCGCTGAATGTAAGAGAGGCTATAAGCTCCACATCAACACTGTAACACATCATGGATTCCCTGTACAGTTTAGATCAGGTTGCGGTGGTCTACCTTGAGAATATTGGTGACAGTGGGCTCAGCTCTCAGGATAAGTCCCGGGTTAGGCTGGATGTTAGCATTTTCTGCCGTCTTTGGCCTTGGGGAGAACTCCCTGTCCTCGGCCCTGAATCAAATGTGCAAGAGGAGAGGAAAAGAGGAGAGAGAGAGAGAGAGAGAGAGAGAGAGAGAGAGAGAGAGAGAGAGAGAGAGGGCAAGAGACAGACAGACAGACAGGGTGGAGGGGTTGGGGGATATGGAGGGTGTGATATTGTGTGAATATGGTGAATAAATCCATCAATGTTCAAAAACACAGGAAAAAAAGGGCAGAAAACAGGATTTCTGGTGCATTTAATTCTCGATAAAAGTCCTGTTCCTGAAATGCTCTTTTTGAGATGGCAAACCGTACCGTTTTGCAGTGAGGTTGGCTGTGTTCGACTCTGACAGCAGCCCAAGCTTGTTGCACTCCTGTAGCAGCATGCCGAGACAGTCGCAACTATGTAGAAACGCACAAGAGAAGGTATGGAAACGTAAGAGTCCAGGTGATGGCATTATAAAGATAGCTTTCTAATCTGGTAAAATCCTACGATAACGCATCAGACAGTGAATACGCTTGTAGAACATTGCTCACTTGCATCTCTGGTCAGCTTTGTCCAGCAGTGGAGTGAGCTGGAGTAAGTACTGAAATGCAATATTTACATCCTCCATGAAGTCCTGGAAAATAAATTGAGGGGGGGGGGGGGGGGGGGGGGTGAAGGATCACGTATAACAGTTAAAAACATACCAAGAGCGATGGCTTTATTAGAATGTTTACTTGGCAGTAGTTAAAATCTTTGATATAGTCAGTTTGTTCATTTGTTGGAAAGTTATCAGAGACTCAATTGTTGTACCTGTCCTTTGTCACCTTGTGGATACTTCTTTAGTCGCAGTAAAACTTGTGGGATCTGGGATGAAGAGGAAAGAAATGTACACCCATACAAGGGTGGTCAGAGAGTTGATCAGTTTAACCTATTTCACCTTTAACACTAAAGCGATTACTGCATACAGAAATAAAAACAATTTAGGGGAAGAAAAAAGAAGCTATAACAGAATAAAGTTAAGACTATTAAATCAAAACGATATGTTTCCCCTCAATGATTTATTATGGACTTTTACCATTAAGTTAATGTCACAGACCAAACAGAACAGATCTCACCTTGAGGAATGTGAACGCAGTCCATTTGAGCTCCTCTGTGCCCTCTGGTGACTCAATGAGGCCGGTGAAGCAAGCCTTCCAGACCTCCAGGACAAAATGAGGAGTAGGAATTTGCTAGGGAGGACAAACAGTTTGAGACATCTGCAGTTGATAAAGTAAAACATATGGAAAATACTGACAGCACCCTTTCATCTGGCCAGTGTAGCGCGGAAACATGTGTGCAAATATGCAAGGCAAATTGAAGATTTAATGAAGTGTTTTCAGTGACATGCTATTGAAACAATGTCCCAGAGAAAACTTGGTTGAATAAGTTCCATTACCTCATGTTATGTCAACTTTACGATATCGTTGCTGTCTATTCAAGGATGTTTGATTGCACATATTTATACTGTGCAATCAAACATGTTGATATATATATATATCTTATTTGAAACTTTTTATAACTCTAAAAGCACGTTTTTTGTAGTAAGAATTTCATTGTACAGGAACGTATATATGACAAATGAAACACTTTGAATTTGAACTTTGAGCACAAAGCTGTCCACTCGGATAAAATTGACATAATTTCAAACTCTTTTACATCTTTATCACTTTGAACTGATAATTTGAAAAGATGTGCAACAGATTTAATAACCCATTTATCTGAAACTAAAATGTTTACCTGCATTCTCTTGATCATCATTAACTGCTCCACTAGCGGCTGCGTCTCGCCCGTCAAGTTCATGGTCCCTTCTAGCATGATGAAAGCGTGGACTGAAGGAAACGACGAGTGGACCGGAGGGTCACTCTGCTCTGACAGCATCAGGGGAACACTGAGGAGAGACTGAAAAGTTAGAAAGACGAAGATTGACTGTGAAGGTCTTGAAAAGGAGCATCATGCACAAATAAGGAACGCAATGGGAATCTTCACCCTTTCACTAGTGACAAGCTCTCCTCTAGTTTGGTCCTCAGTGTCTGGTTAGGTACGCTGCCGAGGCCATCTGTCACTTTCTGAATTGCTTGCTCTACACTGCTCCAGGATCCTGGGGAGGGAAAGAAGCAGGTTTAAGGATTGATTTCGTAAAGTCGCGGCAAGGAGAGAATCATGACCACCATGTTCGAATACGATCCTGTCACCTTGGTCCTCCAGCCGGGCAATGTGGACCAGGGCTCTGTTCTTGTTGCTGGTCATCAGTCTGTGAAGCCTCTCCTGGCAGGCTCTCAGACTGGCCTCTGTGCTGGCCGAGGGGCCCAGTTCTCTCAGCCTCTCACAGTACCAGGCGCAGCCGTGCAGCAGCCACAGCATCACTCCCAGCACAGCCCGACACAGTCCGATGCATTCCTCTGCTTTCCCGTGACAGCTTCAGTCAGAATGGAGAGGTGGCCGGTTAAAAATATAAAATAAAATGTGTAAAATAGCAACGCCGTTCATTGAACACAACACTGTACAGGGAGCCACTGCAGAGGGGACCCGAGCCCTGTCTTAAACTGGGATGATTAAGTGTATTTTCATGTACTGTATATACAATACAACCTGTTTATTAATGTTTATATGCAATTAGATACTTCAGGTTTTCCATTGTGGCCAAGTACAAAGCAGCTTCCCTACTGCATAATATGAGTGGTTTATGGACTGAATATTATGAATTTGTTTATCAATTTTAAAATGCCAATTTATGTTTCATGTATTCAGTCAACTATGTTCTTACTTACTTTGTTTGTAAAATCAAAATTTTATTTAAAGTGTAATAAAAATACCATTTGTGCAACTGACACAGGTTTAGGTCTGAATTTGGATCAGAATTTTGGAAAGATTTAGTTTAAGCAGTTTCTCTATTGTAACAAAAATATAATAGTGTCATCAAACATACAAAATGTAGATTTTCCTGTTGGCAATTTTAAATAGTAACAACCACCATTGATAATTTCACATACCTGAGACGATGGCAGAACATGTCCATGATCTCCAACAGTGAAGTGACACACAGCTCCCGAGAAAAATCTTCAAACTAACAGAACAAAAAGGCATATGTCATGAAAATGTCTGGTATTTTAAAATAAAGTGCACACTACCATCATTCTCATCAAGCTTAAATTACCTTGCTGATTGCTAAGAGGACGCTGGAATAAGACACCATCTGGGGAGAGAGGGGATAATGTTCACAAGTGCCAAAATAACATGAAAACGGTTTGACAAACTGAGCAGCTACATAATGTTTTGCATTACCTGTGAACTTATAGCATATTTGAGGTAAGACAAAATAAGGGGGTTAGGGGAGGGACCGATCATCGCTTGCTCCATCAGGGCTTCTGGAATAGACACACAAATAGTCACATAAGAGGTGCCAGTTAGACAAGTGTCAAATAATCAGCATTCAAAAAAGTACCTTATCACGCCACTTGATCACTGCCCTCTCAGGATTCAAAGTAGAGTATAGGAGCCACACCTTTTAGCTATCAAGCTCGTCTCCTGTGGAATCATCTCTAAGAGTAGATTTAAAACCTTCCTTTGTGATAACGTTTATAGAAAGAGCTAAGACCATCTCTAAGTTATTCTGCTACAGGCCTATATTTTTCTATACACATGTCTTCTCTCTCTCCTCCTCTCCCTCTTCATATCCTTAATGTCTCATCAATACAGAGTCCACAGGCTTTATCATTGCAGATCCAGGTTCGTGGTTCACAAACTGTTATTGTGGTGGAAGCCGATTGTGGATTATCATTACAACTAGATTGTTGAGATATACAATATGCATACTCAGATACACTACCATTTCAACAGTCATACATTTTGCATGAATGTCATTCATATTTTGATTTGGTTGATGTGACATGTAACATCCAGTGCACTTCTGTCAGTCTTGAGATATGGATCCCTCAGTTGTGGCTCTCTACTAGTTTCAACGTGTTCCCCCAATTAAAGGATTTTAATGTAGTTTATCCTCACTCTTGTTCAGGGGAGATAATATCGCACCTTATTCATTTGGATTTGTGCATATGGGATATATAAAACCCAAGTGATAGATCGAACACAGCTTTTGTCCTCACTAACCTGCGAGGTTAAGATAGTCCCATGTAGCTCCCTTAGGGAAGTTCTTCTTGATGTTGATCGCCCACTGGTAGTCACTCCACCGCTCCTTCCATGCCTGCAGAATGGCTTGCTTCAGGTTGACCACCTTCATCCTGCTACAACAAGCAACACGTTGGCAACACATATAATATTCAGCCATGCAACCATTGCACTTATATGGTGGTAACTTTTATGCGCCACTCGGTTTAGCCTGTCATTCTTTTACATTACTCATTAGCTCTTTTGCCACTAGCCGTTAGCTTCCGATGTCATTCACCCACAGGTTCAAGTAAAGCTGTCCTTCCGGCTGCGGGAAAATCCCCCTTATGCCACAGAAAGGCAGATAAACTCCAGTCGCACTGCGTCACAACGACATTTTACCTGTTTGCCTTGTTTTTGCAGCTCTTTCACCGTTTGACTCTCATGCGCTTCACAATACAAGGTACGGTTTTGTTGTTGTGAAAGACGTAGGCGCTCATTGGTTCATCTCGTGACGCGTTAGTATTCATCCCGCTGATTGGCCAGAGAGGGAAACACACCGCGGAACTCACGCTAGCATCACAAGATGGCGCACTTTACAAACTTTAGAGTCAAATAGACCCCGAATAGAAAGTGGAGGCGCAAGGTAAGAAAGATAGACTGTAAACAAGTAGACATATTTAAGTGACTGGAGGAGTATTTTATCAATTATTTGCTGTCAGACCCGAAACTGGTCGCGTTTAGCTGACGTTATGATAGGGTACAGGTGCCAGGGGTGGAAAGGAAAGACGAAAACAAACATCACTTATATTTCACTTTTGATAAAATAAGTTTGCATTTTCACATAGGAAACGTCCAAGTATAATGCAATGGAATGTTATATAAATGTTTATCCTAAACAAAATTAAAATACAGCTTAATTTGTACTATGGCAAAGAAATGACCCCTTGACCTGCAGACGGTGCCAGTCACAACGTCCACTCTAAATTTCTCAAAATGTATTCGGTAAAATCCCTGGAAACTTGACCTGCAGACAGTGGGAGTCACCATGAACAAGAGTGAGGTGACAGTTCTTTGTCACCTCTGAAGGATTTTTATTTATGTTTAATAGGAGCAAGTTATTAAAGCTATGATGAAATTGTCTCTGATATTAACTTACATTTTCTTTAAAAGCATGTATACGATTCAATTTCATCATATTGTTAATTTCGTGTTTGGAAAGTCAAGATGTTTTGTGTAATATTGTTTACTTCTTTAATACAATTTCCATAATAAGTAACCCTTATTTTCTGCTGCAACCACCTGTCAAGTAACTGTGTTGAGATGTGTAACCATCCCATTCAGTTGTGTGATTCACTGCAGTGGTTCCAGTGTTATTCAACACTAGGTTCTGTTCTGTCGATTGTGTTAGAGGTTGAGAGAATGAATAAACAAATGAAAAATCACAATGAATTAATTAACAATTCAGCACCCATGCAATCAATTAAACAGATTTTAATGTGAGAGGAAATTCTTAATGAAGTAAGTTATTTGCTAGTGTTATTATATTTTACATTGTTATTGTTAATACGATTCTTTGATTGCCAACATGGTATTTGTGCTTTGACAACACATTTAAATATCTACTAGATACTGAATACACAATGTAAAGTTTACAGAGACATTAAAAGAAACATTAGCGTATTAGTCTAAAACCAGGTTTTTCACAACAGAAGCCCCCACACATTACAGTTATTTTAAAGGATTTCTAAAAAGTATTTACAATACCACTGGTGTGAGATTCTCTAACTGTCCCTTTTCCACCTTTAGACACTCACTTCTTCAACTTGTTAAAAGGGATACTTTTCACCATATCAAAACCACCTCAAATACCCCGTCGAGTGAGGTCCTGTATTGAGTCTGTGGCAACAAAGAACCTCATTCTGTCTGACACTGGAGACGCTGTCCTGCCTCAAGCGATGTCCGAGCCCGGGGACGGAGCAATGCCAACTAGCCAAAGATGATCCATGCACGCTGGCATAGTCTAGGTAGGCTGGCTTTGGAGAGGTGATGAGGGAAAGAGTTGTTTGTGTGTGTGTGTGTGTGTGTGTGTGTGTGTGTGTGTGTGTGTATGTGTGTATGTGTATGTGTGTGTGTGTGTGTGTGTGTGTGTGTGTGTGTGTGTGTGTGTGTGTGTGTGTGTGTGTGTGTGTGTGTGTGTGTGTGTGTGTGTGCGTTGGTGTGTGTGCATTGCGTGCATGGGGTAACTGGGGAGTAGGATCCTCTCCCTGTTTCTCTTTGCTGCATTACATAAGGGTGCTGACAGATTTGAGTCTGGGGACACCAGAGAGACTGTTGTCGCAGCTCTGTGTCTGTTCTCATGACTTCACTGCTGGGACAGACTCCGATTTGCTGACTCTCATTTTTCTTCTGTGCGACTGTGTGATTTGCTTCAGTTTGATTCTATCGACTTGTCCCAGTACAATGGAGCTCCCTGGTGTTTGGTTTCTGTTATTCCTCCCAAATGACCTCAGCATGTATGCGTCTAACTTAGCACTGAAGGAAGACAATACTCATAACATCTTCTGTGGATTTTATGATCATAATTTGAACTGAAATGTTCCCAGATGTAATTTTATAGACACTTTGAGTTTTTCAAAATACCTTTGAGCTCCATTTTTCTGGGGTGAACAATGGCTATTATATTCAGACTACAGCAAATAACACTGAAACCATGTGGATTGTATGTATTGTATTTTTGTCTAAACTATTAAACACATCAAAGGAAACTGGTAACAAATGCATAACAAATATATGCTAAAGTAGATAAAGTATCCATCTATCATCATCTATACGGTATTATTGTATACACAGAGGGAGAACAGGATAATCAATCTATTTGATTTTTTTTTCACAGCTTCACTGTCTTCCTCCTTCTTTCTCTCTTTATCTAAAACACACTGAGGGCCTTTGGGCACACACAGGTAATTACCAAGGGTTGAGAGCCAGGAAATTAGAGTGGGCCCCTTTACGTCCCCTCAGGTTGTCAATTCATGTTACTCCATGAATCAGGACAAACCAGAGGGAACTGAAGGTAGATATGTCACCATTTTTAATGCTGCATACAACCATTGTCACAGGTGTGGCAGGCTTGTTCATGGAGAGACATGACCATTTGGTTGCAAACATCTCATGTTAAAGCCAAAGTGAGGAACCTTGGTTTGTAGCTAATATCAACTGTGTTGGATGTTTTGTTTCTTTCCTAAATTGAATTCCATTTCAAGGTGGAGATATTCAGCTCAACTATCATCAATCTTAACAAGGTGAGACACTTGACTTCCACTGGACAGAATAGTTTAAATTTATTATTTTTTGATTTCGATTGTATTGGACTTAAGTTCACACAATGTTGGCTATTTGTAACACAATAGCTAATATCTTATAAACACTGTTACACTATATACTTTTCCTATGGACAATATAATGTATATACGATCCTTTGTAGTGGATATTTCCATCATGTCAAAAAAAGGTGTATTTACGAGGGGCTGAATAATAATCCATCTTTGATTAGCTGAGACTAAAAGGAGTATCTTACCGTTGAAAGTGTTGGTCACAGAGCCACATGCGGATCGACACTGAGGAGCTTTATATAGACCCTTCAACGCTATTTCCCCTCATTTTACCGTAATCAGAATTCCAGGCTACCAGGAGTTTCTTCCAGCATTAATTAGAGCTAGTCTATCAGGGCTGGCTGGCAGAAAGCCCGGCACGGCCTCCTCCTCGCATCCTTCCACATGTTTTTGCTCCTCGCTGAATCCATTTTTTGGTGCAGCAGCTTTTATTTTATAACACCGAATTAAACGTGGAAGTCGAGGCCCCAGCTGGCTTCAACAACAGTTCCCTGGGACTCACAGAAGGGGCATTCCCAAAGGATCCTGGGTGCTAACTTTACTGTTGCGTAATTTAGACACAATATGAAGACAGCGAAAAAAATCTACAGTGTCTGTCTGTCTATCTATTGGTCTGTCTGTCCTCAAATCCTAGTATCCATAATTACTATTGGTGCTTGAGGTATGCTCCCCAGCTGCACGCTTTTTTGTTTTTTTTGGACCAGGGGGTTACATGGCAACAATTTATAGGTTCTATGTGCCGGAGCCGTGAGTGTGAAGCGAGAGGCTGTGCACCAGCGCTGTTCATAGCTGTACAGTTACAAACATCTGCCAACAACCCCAATATTGAATTGTACCATTTTTGGCCTGCGGGGTTGGTAATAGTTAACACAAGTAAAAACTGCAGCTTCGACCTGCTGAGAACAATTTAAGCAACTGATGTCACTGTTAACCATCTCAATAGGCTATATGCTCATCAGAGCTGGATGATATGTGTTTAGGATTATAGCAGCCCTCTGACTTGTGAGGCAATTTATCCTGACATGGCCTGAATTATCCAGGACCGCTTGTAGTCTAATCCTACTGTTACAGTACACTACAGTACACTGCTATCATGAGATCGCTCATTTACAGAAGTCAAACTCCGAGTTCTGCAACCCGTGCTACACTGATGAAAAATCTATCGTGCTTTCATGCATTGGGCACTCATTAACACTGTCCGCCACTAATCCTGAAAGCCTCACTTCTATTGTATGTGTACGTTACCAAGCCCCACAAAGCCAGACAAACCCTGCCCCGGCCGTGTTACATAATCAAACTTGGCAAAAGCTTCCAGCATAGCCTCTATGATCCCTGTGTCAGTTAGCGCTGAGACCCGACGCCTGAGCTCAGCACAAGCAGTGGCCAGCAAGTTAATCCCACATCTGTCACTCACCCTGAATCTGAATCATTTAGAAACAATTGATTGTAGTGCAAATAGTACAGGATTTTTCATCACCAGACAAAAGTTTGTTTAGTGGGGACGACGACGGGGATCTTGTTGTAAGCTTGTTTGATAAATACGAAATGTACTCCTAGGTTGCCCAGTGTCATTGTAGTTATTATGTCGTAGTTATACTTGATGGAAGGAGGCAGCATGGGTCAGGAAAGAACCCATTACATTTAGATGTGGAAATCTAGTGAATTTACATGTTGGGACTGTTGGGCTTGTTATGCGCTGTATGTGTTTTCTTAGTTTTATGCATATGTTTTCATCAGGTATTGGTTATACTGCTGAACAGTACAATACATAAACTTACCATTGTGCAGGTAATAGGGCTTTTTCAGAGAGGACATTTCGCAGCGATACAATATACAAATACACAAATGTTACTAATGACTTTAACAAAGGCTTAATTCTATTCACGTGTCCCAGTAAGACATGACAGTGTGTCAGTGAGCCAATTCCCCCAAATAACAGGGACCTGACTGGAGCAAAAAATAAATGCATTTGTGAAATAGACATTGATTTATGCAAAAAGTCCCAGAGGGAAATGTAATACCTGCAAACATTCAGGTTGTTAGAGTAATAGTGATCTCTCATGTGATGTTACTCCATTGATCTGATTCAGTCAGCCGCAGGCCTCTTGCCTAGTTCAGCAGGGCCAAAAGGCTTGTGGCCTTGCTGGTTGTTTGTGTGTCACAGTGATTAATTGATGAGCCTTCTTGAATAATTGGCCTAAGACCAGGGAGTCATCTGTCTGTGGTGACGCAAATCTCAAACCACCCCTCATGGTGATGTATTGCCTCAGCTACCACTTCCCCCATTGATTAGTCAAGCTTGATGATGTCTGTGGTTTATTATTGGATTGTACATTTCGGTACAGCCCAGACAATCACAAAAACTGTTGAAACAAAAGAGATAAATCGCAGTCTTTTTTTTTTTTTCACAATTAATTTTTTATTGAATAATTTAAATGATTCTGAATGAAACTCAAAAGCCCAGTAGACATATCGCTGGACATATAGGAAGACTTCTACAGAGGTCAAAGGTTTTTCAAATCATCCCTTTAAGAGAAATACCTGTTTAATCATGAGCAACTGTGCTGAAAGGAAAACAACAGAAATTCAATCTTTAACAAACCGAGACAAGATCAATCGATGCCGCCCGGTAGTCATTTCATTGTGTTACTCTATCAAAAAAAGATAAATATACTGATTGCTATATTCTATCAAAAAGAACATTGTATAAAAATAAGCAGATTTGCTCAGCCTAGCTGCTCCCTATTTATGATTCTTTTGATAATGCTATTATGCTTTTTACACTATAAACCTATTTATCAAATTCTTTGTGTGTTCAGTTTTTAAGGGCTCAGGTGGGAATAATCACATCTAAAACAATCTCTAAAAAACATTATTCAGTAGAAATTATTGAACTATGCATTTAAGTGACGCAGCATAGAAGCTGTTTATGCTTCACCTTTTTTTTTTACCACTGAAATATTGTGAGTATATGTGCAGAGGATTCACACGTCAGTGTATAAAACCTTCCCAGAAGGCAATGAGCATAATCAATGTATAGGGTTGGGTAAAGAACACTTCACTTATAACCAAAAAATGCTTTTTACATTTTCTGCATCCTACAATTTTCAAAAAAAGCGACATACAACCAAGAAATATCATAGTCAAGCATCCCGCTAAAATGAAAGGATATTTGGAATACTATTTGGAAAAGGTTAGCCATTGTGACCAACATTACATGGTCATCCCCTTTTGTTTTCCACCATATCCTACAGCTTACCACCTTTACACATGTGATTTTTTATGTATGAAAGTAAACTATTATTGTTTTAGTGTTTTAATGAGGTAAACTGGATTTTAAGATAAACACTTTGAAAAGGAATACAGGATCATATTAAAATGCTGTTGTCCATGCCAAAAGAAAAGAAGTCATGCATCCTACTTTAGTCTCTTAGCTAATGTTAATAGTGACAACTAGTGATTCAATCTATAACTACATCGGAAAATTCTTTTTGATTTAGTTTTGATTGATTTGATCTACAACTGGACATTTTCTAGTTTAGATTTTTGATTGAAAATGTATTTGCTTTAATTGATAAATGTACTACTAATAATAGGAATGCTAATCTATACAAAGCCCATTTGCTAAGTGGAGGACACCTTATTGGAATATAACAACCCATTTGTCAATATTAACTGTGTTTGGAGGATTTGGATCAATCACCTCAGGACCTTAGTCTTAGCTACACTCCATTACTTTGGTATCAAATCTGAGGTTTAACATCTGCACAAATAAATCACATGCCTACAAATACAATAAAAACTGGAAAACGTTCATCATTCTCCCGTCATCGTTCCTTTCATTTGTTATCTGTGACTCAAAAACTATAAATGTCTATGTTCAGTGTATAACAAGAGAAAAATTAAGAATAGAGGTATTAACAATATTCCAAAGTGTGTGCTCCAGTGTTTATTGCTTCCATTCAGCATATTGCTAAAATGTATTTAACTTTCT
This sequence comes from Pleuronectes platessa, assembly GCF_947347685.1. Taxonomy (NCBI): domain Eukaryota; kingdom Metazoa; phylum Chordata; class Actinopteri; order Pleuronectiformes; family Pleuronectidae; genus Pleuronectes; species Pleuronectes platessa. The sequence continues at coordinate 10,633,301 of NC_070646.1, read as the reverse complement.
ACAGTGTGTGAGTTTTGTAAATGCCAGGGGAACGGGAGTAGGAAAATAGGAGGTTATTTTTTATTTGTTGTACTGTTGCTTTTGTAAATGTTTTGCCAAATTGAGTCTTGCACACATTCATTCTATTTATATAAGGATACTTTTGTCCCGTCTCGTCAAGTCTATAAAGATTTGATATAGACATTGACTCTGTTTGTAACAATAGAAAAAGCTGTTACATTTGTCCACTATTACAAATGTAGGCCCAGCTACTCAAGTCGGTTAATATTTTAAGAATATTTGAGCTTTATCATAATGCAAATTGTTTTACAAACCTCTGCCCCTGTCATACTTTGGAAAGGATGTTAAATACTAAAATGTTAAAACACTCCAGCCATAGAAATGTCACAAAGTTTCGAAATTCCTTGTGCACATTTAACATTTTTAAATATGATTGTTATTCTTGTTGAATCGATTTGATGAATGTAAAAAAATACTCTTATAAATGTATTTTTATTTTAGGCTGTTTTTAATAACATTTGTAATTCAATAAAGCAGGGGTGGGGAATCTCTGAGATGAATATGGTCTGTGGAACATTTAATAAATTTAGTCCCTTTTGTGGGACCTCTCTTCTGGCTGTATGCCTGTCAGGTCACAGTCACGGTGAACGTAACACAGAAAAAGCCAATCTCAAGCTTAATTACAGCTTGAAACATACAACTAAAGTGGGTGGGTTGCTTGAATAAAGGTTAAATTCTTTGACAGAGTTTGGATGGACAACAAGCAGCTTTCAACAATTAAAGTAAAAGTATTCTGACAGAGACAATGTTACACAGGAAGGTTTCGCTGTGAACAAGCTATTAAGTGAAACCTCATACAGAAGGGGAACTTGTGAAGGAGCCTTGTTGCTGCAGCAGAGCTGCTTGCTCTGGAATTGCACAACATTAAAATTGTGCATTGTGTGCAAACACTGCATTTTACTCCTCTGCAAGAACAAAAGCCTGCTATGACGTGAATATGCTGGTGAGTTTGGTTTCGGGACATGAAACGGAAATCAACATATTTGTTGAGCTGTTTAATTAGGAACAAGCTGATATGCGTAACAACCTACAACATGAAATATTTTAGGTGCAAAGCCTTCTGATCAAATTCTATTAACTGTGTGTACGTCATGAGGATTTTCTCAATCTGAGGGGGACATGAACTGAAGGTTGGATCTCCGTTTCAGACAACCTTCTGCTGTGAGCCATTCCTTTCCTAACACCTGAAAAACCAGCTGACAGCAGTATCATCACTGCCATCTGACATCAGCCTCTTTGCCAAAAATAACCAGTTCAACACATTGGATTAGAGAGTTTACTGTGATATATGTGTTCATTAAAATAAGTAACTTTAGTATAGGCCTTGAAGGATTAAAAAAATTATAATAAGGGCCCTTGATAGGAAAAAGGTTTCCAACCCCTGACCTAAAGCAATGTCATTACATTACATTATTTCATCTTGCAAAGAACACCTTTTTCTGTCCCCTGATACAGTTATTAATATGCATAGATTTGTTTTTAAAGAGAACAAAAATACATTTGTGTGATCAATTTAGGCCAATTTGTCACAGTCTTAATTTCCATACTTTTACATTTACATAATTTGTTATGTAAATTAAGTTCACTAATATTTAAGGTGCATTTATTAATATGGTTATAAAACATTATTATTGATTTTTTTATTGATTCATTTATCTGAACATTGGAGACCTGAATATTGCGACCTATATCTTGCAAAAATAAAACTTACACTATATGTTCATCAAAGATGGTTGTCCTATTGGCTATTTGTGCTTTGCTTCTTTTTACCTGAATACTTGTCAATTTATGTTCGTAAGCCAGGGCCACCAAATCATGATGTTAAATTCTGCTCAACATATTTCTTTATAGTCTTCATAGTGCAATTATTATTTTTTGATTTATTGATGGTGGCTCGTAATAATTTAATAGAGGATTTAAACATGAAGCATTTAGAGATTATTATTATTTCAGTACCGGTTTACTTCTGTTCAACATATTTCTACATAGTGCAAATTCTTCCTATGTTGGTAGATTTTACCAATGATTTTACCCCAATGAAAAAAAAAAAGGGTGTTGAATTATGTTGTTTTCAGTGGCTTGCGGTCAGATGTTTTATCATGGCACATTGCATCTAAATGCTGCAGTGCATGAATTTAAATTTGTGCGACTGAATACAGGTCCTGCCGTTGCAGCAATGCAAGGAACACTAAAAAGAAAACCTTGCAACATCATTATTTGTGCCCAAGAACAAGATGAAATAGCAACAATTTAAAGAGACGATTTGGAAACTGATACTGCACACAAAACATAACTTACCTACGCAAAGTATTTACAACTAAATATAATTTTTCAAGGATCTGTCATAATAGTTTTTGATCCCTCTCATTGAACTCTTAACTCAAAATGACCATGTGAAAAACGATTCAAGTTTCCATGAAAGAAGAAGGTCTTTTGTTGTTCCTTGATTGTGGACATCCCTCACCACAATTTCTAAGCTGTGTACTGTTGCTTTCCCCCATTCCTTCCAGTTAAGTCCCTTATATTGTTGTCTTATTTCTTTGCCAATCTTTCACAGTAGTCAGTTCCTATGGCACTTTGCATTGTTCGGCATTATTACCCTTGGATAAAGTTATCAAAAGTGGACCCTGGGTCAGAAGGTAGAGGTCATATTTCCGACTCTCTGCGATATGACCGTTGATCCAGCGCTCTGTTGGGCTGTAAGCGATCAAACTCATGTCGGCTGTTCCGGTCTGGACTGAGGTTTGACAGTACCCTGCCTCCACCGACTACATCCTCCTCCTCCTCATCACGGTTGAGGAAGGCCAGCTCATTTTCATAGCAGAAGGAGTTAGAGCTGGGGACTAGGAACTTGTTCTCCACCATGTCCTTGGCACTGCAGCGGGGGGTGGACGGCACCTCATATGTTTTGTGAAAGTGTGAGTAATCCACCTTGTACACGTTCTTCTCCTCAAACAAGACTGGCTCATACCGGTGACCCCAAAGGATCTCAGAGGCCAAATAGGAGCTGCGAGCCTGCGTGGTCATGGCGGTTGCTTCAACCATGCCCTCCAAGATGACAACAACCTCGAAGTCTGCTGTCTCTAAGTCCTGTTTACTGATCCCAAAAAGAGGGCTCTCCTCATCGATCTCATGGAGAATAGTGATGGGTGAAACTAAGAAAATCCTGTCCAAGCCTTTATCAAAGCCAACGTTAATGTCTATCTGGTCTAAAGGGATATATTCTCCCTCATCCGTGATCCGAGGTTTGATGAGCTGTGCCCGGACATGGGCCTCTACAATGTGGCTCTTACGAAGATTCCCTACCCTCCACATGAGACACAGCTTTCCATCCCGCATGGCGATGACAGCATTGTGGCTAAACAACAGTGTTTGTGCTCGCTTCTTAGGCCTCGCCATCTTGGCCATGATGGCACCAATCATGAAGCAGTCAATGATGCAGCCCACTATGGACTGAAAGACCACCATGAAGACCGCCACTGGACACTCCTCAGTCACACAGCGGTAGCCATAACCTATTGTAGACTGTGTTTCGATGGAGAAGAGAAAAGCAGCCACAAATCCATTGACTTGTAGGACACATGGAGTGAAGTTGTCATCTCCAGCAGGGTTATCCAGATCGCCATGCAGCAAAGCGATGACCCAAAAGGCTAAGCCGAAGACCAGCCAGGAGACAACAAATACCAGAGTGAAGACTAACAGCATCCATCGCCAGCGAATATCGACACATGTAGTGAAGATATCAGCCATGTAGCGTTGTGACTTTTCCTCCATGTTGGAAAACTGCACGTTGCACTGGCCATTCTTTTTGACGAAGCGGTTGCGGCACTTGCGGCGGGTGTGGATCTTGCCATTGCCAAAGCCGTTCATGCCATGCATGGTAGTGAGGCGGAGACCCTCTTCTTCGGATGACACAATGCTGTAGCGGTTGATCCTCCCCACACTCATGCTCCTGGCAGGGCCTCCAGCTGCAGGGTGAGAGGAGAAGGGCAGGCCTCGAGTCCCAGTGTGTGATTGTGGCCCCTCACAGCTTGATCACTGGCTACACTGCATTTTAGTGCGTCATAGACAGAAGCTGGCTGGAAGTCGTGTGTTTTAATCCAATCCCTGCAGAGTGTGTCAGGAGAAGAGAACAATGTTAGCATCTTTATGTCACATAATGGACAAACAACACCATAACTGTGTATAAAAGCATCACCAAAGAACCAACCACAATAGCTTGTGGAGACTAAATGGCAAAACCTTGTTACATAAGTAGCACTCAAACTGTTTTTCTGCTGGTCCTAAAAAGAAGGTTTCAATAAATATCCATAGCTTATTAGACTTGATAAGGTGCCTGTTTGCTAGATCCCAAATGACCACTTCAATTCACCAGATAGATAAACCTGGACCCATTTAAGAGATTGATTTTTTTCGGTAACCATCTTACTGTTTCATTGTGTACTATTAATGTTGTTCGATTGTTTCATAGTTAACTGAGTCATAGTTTTTCTTTTTTAATCGACCAGACACTCCTTGTCTCTTTCTTTCCCTCTCTCCCTCTCTTTCACTCAAATCATAGTCAGACTGGCCATCATGAGCTCCTTGAGAAATCTCACCAAATCAGCAGGCTGGTACAACATAAAAACATCTGTACCATCCTCAGCAGGCAGGCAGAACTCGGCACACCACTAGTGTTTGCTTTATTTGTACCACGGGCATGTAGAGGGCCCTTTCTGTGTACCTGTCATTCAGGCTTGCACATGAGTGTACTGAATGTGACAGGACTGGTCTCCCTGGCCAATCACAATAATCAACGACCCCTAAAGCTGCTGCCACAAACCTAATATAATTCTGTGGAAAACATAAATCAGGTCAACAATAAGCTACTAAAGTATTTTTATATTGTCAGGGTTTATATTGTTTGCCTCCATAATACCAGTTACTTGATAGTTCCTTCACACTTCCTCTCTCTGCCATTTTGCTCTATTAAAACGTCACGACTCAAAACCCAAAAGCTCCTCACTGAAGGGTTCTCAAGTCTTTTGAATTTGGCTGGGTAAGTGAAGAGCTGCGGCCTCGTTGCAGATCCGCTTCTGTCACGTGGCATTTCCTCGGCTTTTCTCTTTCAAATTATAAAGAGGGTTGGAAGTCGAGAAAAAACTGCTTGTATCTGGTTAGGTGTTAGTTTGAAAGCCCTGTCATATGGTATAGGAATAACAGCCTATCAATGTGTATGTGTTTAAACTCCTAAGGGAAATGTGTGTGTGTGTGTGTGTGTGTGTGTGTGTGTGTGTGTGTGTGTGTGTGTGTGTGTGTGTGTGTGTGTGTGTGTGTGTGTGTGTGTGTGTGTGTGTGTGTGTGTGTGTGTGTGTGTGTGTGTGTGTGTGTGTGTGTGTGTGTGTGTGTGTGTGTGTGTGTGTGTGTGTGTGTGTGTGGGTGTGTGGGTGTGTGGGTGGGTGTGTGGGTGTGTGTGTGTGTGTGTGTGTGCATAGACCTAGACTTGCAATTCCAGATGCTGTGTACAGGGATGGAGACTGGACTTTCTTTGACCCCATTCTGTACATTTTGCAGTAATATTAATCATTCTATGAGGATAAGGTAAATCTCCCACACTGTCCCATCGTGCTCCATAAAAGTAGGTCATAGATTTTCCCCTGTACAATCCTGTGTATGACTTATTCATTGTAATTACTCATCACAGTTTAAGCTAAGAAGATTGTTCGAAAATAAGACATATATGTGTTAAAATGGCATTTGCAGTATGTATGGATCGTGGTCAAAGTCTTGATTAGGCAGCAGATCTCCTGGCCACTGCATTGGACGACAAGTCTCAGGGTCAAGTTTTTTTTTTACCCGTGGGTGTTGGACTGAGGCCCCTCTGGTGCAGACAGCTTTTATCGCTCTACCACATCCCTTCTGTGTCTGTCTGCCTAAGACTTGACAGTTCACTCATGTGCGCTCCTAAATCCCAGGTGTCCTGCCGTCTGCCACAAACTCACACTAATTCCCTCCTTACTCACACTCTTTCAGGTGGAAGTTCTTCTGATCTGGAGCCAGATTATCTCATGCACAGTCTCAAATTTGTCCCTTAGGGGTCAAACACGTCTGTATCAGGAAAACACAATGTAGCCAAGAGCACACCTTATTAATACTTTCAGATATATAATTCTGACATAGGCAGCTGCAGATGACAGCTGGATATGTAGGAATCTGAATGTCCTTAATTCAAATAAATGTACAGTCAAAGGGGGATCTGTGTGTTCTTAGCTGCTGGTAGAATATAATCATGTCAATGAAAAAGGGATAACTCGGACAAACAAATAAGCAATTTTTTCTGACTGCAATCAGCTGTTGTCCAAAAATAGGACAAAAGACAACTAAATAGGAGTTCTCTGCAGCTGTTAAAGGTGTAATGCTAAAGGTAGTTGTCCTTATTTGGAGAGTCGTGTCACTGATAGCAAGTTCCAGTCCTGTTTTTTTTATTTCTGTTTACTTTTTTATTTGTTCTGGGATCATAGATTTTTACTTTTAACACAGCTTGTTAATTCCAAGAGTAATTCAGTGCCATTATGCAAATCGTATGCTTGAACAACCTTTTGCGATCTTGACTGCTGTGTGTCTTCTTGAGGAGATGAGAGATGTGACTAAGGGAGATGATAACCTTGCAGCTAATGTGGAATGGATAACTAGGACAAATAATTAGATGTGCAAAATAATGGAAGGGACTCGGTGGAACAATGAGGTGGAGTGAGAGAAGGTACTTCATCTCAAGACGAGCATGCAGGAAACTGAGCTCAGCCACTACGACCCACCTCCCAAGGCCTTTGTGAAGGAAGAGTCGAGGCTCAGGTGTCTTTGTATTTTCCTAGAGCTCACCATGCAGAACTCATCTCATCTCAAGTGACCTACAGGTATTTTCCTATAGAAAGCCACACCATCTCCCCATGCATATATGCTTTCTGATTGGTAACATGTTTTATTGTTGTTTTTCTAATGCAGTGCAGTAAAAAAAAATGCTGCTAGACAAATGCAGTAAGTCAGAACAAGACACTGACCAACCCTGGAGGCGGTTAGACCTCGCTATGTAGGCCACCTCCTGTGCAGAGATTACATCTCAGGTGCTCGTTGAGAGAAGTGTCAGAAAGAAGTGTTCAGAAAGAAGTTGAGTCACCTTCTCACACGGTTAGAACAGCTGGTATAGTTATGCAAGTAGAACCCCACCTGTAGCTATTCAAACATTTGGTTCTTGTCGAATGATCATTCCCACATGTGAGCTCCTCACTGAGCATTTTCTATCATCACGTGTGAAGTTTTTTTAATTTCTTGTACCCGTTCACCCATGTTAAACTCGAACGGTTATTTCCAGATTGGTCAAAGCACAAAAGCTAAGATGCATTACTTAAAAGACAGTACTGCTAGATGTTACAGCTGAAGCCACATAGGAAGGTACTTTGTATACAGTAAGGTGTACTCCATGTGTTTGGAAAATTATTGTAACCGTTTTGGGACTGTGTTATAATCAGTGTTTTGACTCAGTCCTGCTACATTCTAAACTTGTCTTTTGGAAAATACAAGTGAATCAAATGGGAGATGAAACGCATGATGAGTTCGGTGAACTCTCAGACATCAATGCATAATATTCATTCTTTTCATTCTATCTCTTTTGTGCCCTAACATCGTTGATTTCTTTATGCAATGATAAAAATGTGCTGTATCAGAATCAGTACTTTATCCTGTGAGCCCTACTGATATCTGTCCCTCCAGTATTATTATGCCAAATAAGATGCTACTGTTATCTGAAGTAACACACACATGAAATTAGGTGTACAAGTGTTTACAGGTGGAGTTGTTACCAAGGAAGTAACAATAGAAATATAAGTGTTTGTTTACATTGACTCAATTTGTGATTCTGCTGATTACATTCTGTCTAAATGTCCAATTTCTAACAAATTTCTGTAATCAATCTAGTTTTAGCAGTAGCCTACAGTTATCACACAAAACAATGTGTTTGTATCTTCTCACTCTGCTTTACTGTCTCAGTGAACAGGCTGTGACATGAATCTAGATCACTGACTTAAGGATTTAAATGTAGTTTGAATGGATTACCTTTAATTGTTGCCTTTGTCTGCCTTCTAGCTCTATGTCAGCTTTTCTACTTTAACCATTTGTGATCTGGGTACATGTCAATATCATGCTGTGATAATGACAAGTAAGGCCCTGTTGGCCAGTAGGACATTTTAGTTAAACCATGATGATGATCAACCTGCATGGAAGAAATCAATATTTTCTATTACTGTATTCTACAGGAAAGCTTTTCTGCACCAAAAAAGCTGTGATGTGATTTGTAATGATGTCATCTACGATGCCAATTTCGTTTGATTAATTTGAGACATTTGGGCTCTGACAAATAGAAAAGTTTAGATTTAATTTAAATCATATACTATTTAAGTCTGAATTAAAGCTTGTAAGCTTGTAGATAAACACAATAATTTACAGGGGCAAACAGCAGTGACAGTGACAAGACATTGTTGTCCATTGTTTCATTATGTTTATCACTACAGACCAATGAAATTTGACAAACAATCAGACTGCAAGTTTGAGGTAAAGTTTTCCTTCCCTTACCTTTTTTTTCTACCTGATCTTCACCAGGCTGACGAAGTAAAAGGTGATATCTTCTCTCCAGTGACCAAACTAAGGCATTCTCTCCTTCTGCCACCGCTGCTGCTCCTTCTCTCTCCTTGTTACTCTAATACTGGAGAAAACCACTCCATCATCTTCAGCACAAGGCACCGACCCCCTTTGAATTTCTTCATCCTGGCTTGATCTCTGTGCTCTTGTCTTTTTTTCTCAGGAGCTGTTTGCGAGTGCAGGTGAAACGCAGTGGTAATGACCAGGTTGATTCCCAGAAAGACCCCCGTGGCCACGATGCCGCCACCGCCGCTGCAGGACGTACAAAACAGGTGTGAAACCTTTTTTTGGAGGCTATGCCAGTGAAAATTCAGGGTTTTGTATCTCCATCTTTCGAGGCAGTTTCTTCAGCTGGTCTCCAGGTTATCCCTCATCTTTATTAACATAAAGTCTGTCCTTGACATTTCCTGTTAAACTGTACAATTTTCCCTCACTGCGCATTAACTGAACAGCTCTCTCTATCAATCTTTTGCAATCTGATCTAGTTTGAACTGCTGTTCTCTCTCTCTCTCTCTCTCTCTCTCTCTCTCTCTCTCTCTCTCTCTCTCACACTCTCTCCCCCTGACTATTTCTTGCTCGTTCTCTCCTCTCCCTCCCTCCGCCCCTCTCTCGGTGTTCACAGAAGCTGCCATTTGCAGTCTCTCTCCCTTCCTCTTTTCTCCTCCCCTCCTCTCTCCCTCCCTACCATTTTTCTCCTCCCCTCCTCTCTCTCTCTTTCTCTCTCTCCCTCCCTCCCTCTCGCTCTGTCTCTTTGTCTCTCTCCCTGCCTCCCACATCATGGCACCACCAGTTGACAGCAACTTGATGCACACAGACGTATCATTGAGAAAACACGAGCAGACAATCCACCATTGTGTGCGATCACTTGTTAATCAAAAGTAAATGGAGGCCACATAATTAGAGAGACAGGCTTGAACACTGACTTCCCAAGCAAAATGAACAACTCTGAGTTTGCCGCTTTTTTGAGTATATCTACTCTGCATGTTGCCACATTCACCCTCGTAGAAGGGGGGGCGATTCATTAAAGTTCCTCTATTGGAGTCAAACAAATTCACAAGGTGAGAATATTGATCGCTGCATGGCCTCAACATGACCAGGGCCTGTGTCTCTTTGACCTGCTGTAATGAAAGACTGCGCTGTGTGCGGTGCAGAGTGTGTATCAATATATCAAGCTGCTGGCTGCTGGGTCTCAATGCAGAGTGATGCCTTTCACACTTGTCACCAGCCACTAATCAACAACGATTGAACTGAGGCTGCGTGTGTTTGTGGGCGCGTGTGCGTGTGCTTGACAATATGACAGCATCACCACACCAGTGACTCTCTTGTTAGACGAATTGAAATTGAAGTATGCCAATCACGATTAGTCAGCTCTCTTGTTTCATCTGTTTCAGAAGCAGTGCTCTACACATAAAGTCTTTTAGGAAAACGCAGGACTGTTGTCTTGATGTGTCACTCTGCCTGCATTTCTGAAGAATTATTCAGTGTCCATGGTTTCTTCTTTCAGCCACCGCTTTCTCAGCCACGGTCGAGGACATTACCGCTACCCTTGACAGCTTCAAAGTGAGACATTACCCTCAGAGCTGAGTGCCCACTCCCCTTTTCTCACGTCTTCAGAGAGCCAGTCATCAGTCAAACGCTAAAAGAGATGACAATTAGTAAAGGAGGGGGTTGAAAGAGTGAGATGTTTCTAAAAACAGCCATACTGGCTCAGCCCCAGCGTTAACACTAATGATTCATCAGTGCAGGAACCCTCTTTTTTTCACTTTCTCTCTGCGCTCCCAGTCTTTCTCCCTCGCAGCCTCTGATTTCAGGCTTCTAAGGGTTATTTGCGATAGCCTGTGTGTGATCATCACCAGGCTATTGTGTTTGGCTGAGGACTTCAACTAATGGAGCTCAAAGCGTCCTTTTAAAGCGCCTGTCGGTCTGTGGCGGCAACAGGTACTGTACCGGCTCCTGCATAATGTAAGACTCCAACGCCACGGTGCTGCGAGCCTGGAGAACAGTAGATCACAAGGTTCACACATGCAGACTCTGAACCTGGTTATGTAACTGCACCATAATCACAGGTGGCAGCTCACATATCCTTTCCATGTCTGTGTCTAAATGAAAGGGTTTCGCCTCCCAGGGAGAGGGCTAAGTGGGATTCACTGCCGCTTCTATGGCTACAGGTATCACACATTTTCCCTTTTTTCAGACCAAAGGGAACTGGTAGAGACGAATCAGAGAGAGACAGCGAGAGATAAAGGGGAGTGGAGGATTTGGTTCAGCCATGGCCCTTGACAACGTGATAAGATTGTTTTGGAAAGATGAACATTCTTTGTTTATATGCATTTATATCGGTATTTGAATCTTTAACCTTCAAATTGAAATTTGAAATTTGATCTTACTTAAATGGGTACATTAAAAATGATGGCATTTGCATAAATTTGTGGTACAATAACCCAAGTAAAAACACCCCATCTGGAGCTGGGTGTCATTTGGTCGAGTCAATGGACATTCACAAACACTCCACTAGTCTATCTATTACACCATTCAGACCATTGTCCTGAGTGATCCGATCACAAGTGGTTAGAGCTCAGTGCAGGACACATGTGGCCACATTATTTTAGCTGTGTGATTGCAAATGTGTCCTGGGCACAGTTTCGCAATGAATCAATCCTGTCAATGTCCATACGTTGATTTGTTTGTAGCCACCATACCAACACTGACCACTACATAGGGTCTGATACGTTTTCTTAAAATGGTAAAATCTTTCTTCGTAGCTGCACACGTTCATTCATTCAGTCCCTCCTGACTCTGCTTGCTCTTTTTCTCTCTCTTTCTCTCCCTCACGGCAACACACAACGGCACACAAACTTTGTCACTTTATGGTCAAATCTGTAGTCAGACATGATTTGATCTTCGCAAACACAAATGATAAACACTGATTATTTGCATATAGTTAATGGAAGTGAAATCCGATCACAAGTTTTCACCGGAGACACATTGAGAATGCATTCTAATGCCAGGTGTGAACAGACAAACTTAACGTTGTGCACTTGTGATTGGAACAGATGTTCATACCCGGTCTGTGCAGGGACAATTTTGCAGCACTTGAGCAGAAATGCCTCCATGAAGTGCAGAATTGTGACTATTTCTCCTTTCGGCAAAACAACATATTCATCTACACTCATTAACCAAATGATTCCAAAAGAAATTAACACAAATAAAAAAACATTTTGGAACAGAAAATAGAGAAAAATGGGAAACAGAACTAAAGCTGGATGGTGAAAACAGGAAGGAAGAAAATTAAAATGCTCAGGTATTAAATCTGCAGCTGAGCAGATAATGTGAGGAAAGAGGGGGGCTGGAGATTTCTCTGTCTTGCCAGTTTCAGCAAGGTGTAATTTGCATTAATCAGAAGGTTCCTAAGAATAAACTTTTCACGATCTTTCTTGCGATAGCGATTGTGGCATTTCATCTTCCACTGTGACGCTCGCCTCAGGCAGATGGTGCACAGGACCTCGATTGACTTATTGCTGCTGACAGCTCAATCTCTCTCCATCATTATCAGGAAATATCATGCTCATGGTTATAACACTCAGAGTGAGATACAGATAAATATAAATAAATTAAATGTATGCTGTTTTGACATGTGAAGTATATTTTCCCAGTTTAGGTAAAGATCACTCATTCATATTTGGATATTTAATACATTAAAAGGACTCTGATACTTGTACCTGCAATAAATCTCAGAACCGTCATGACCTGTCATCGTAACAATACATTTTGTCCCACACTCATAAGTCTTTATATTGCGTGGAAGCCCAGAAGAGTCCTGAACTTTCCCACCTTCCCTCGTTCCCAGCTCCCTGAGTTCTCATCAAGAACCTCAATGACATTATTCTCTGAGACTCCCATCTGATACAGCTATTTCAGGCTTGGCGCCATTCCATTTGTGCAACTTCATTTCTTGTCTGCAGGGATTAGGAATGTGATATTACTGTACTCACACTCGGTGAAAAAGTGGTGCAATGGCCTTGTTCCTGGACTCAGCTGGTTGTTGTTTGAAGTGGGCCGCAAACATTTTCCCGTGATACAATCTTAAAGCCTTAGTTTGGTTTTATGTGCCTGTTTTGTTTAAGGCTGGATAAAAAATTAAACGATTCACAGATTCATTTTTCTGTGACAGATCCAATGTTGATACTTTCTATTTTTATTTTCAAGTTTTCTCAGCAAACATCTGTTCTGAGTGATGTGTGTGTTGTTAGCATTGCACGTTGTCACAATGCTCTTGTAAAGTGTGACGTGAATAGAAAATTCATTTGTAAATGTGTCTGAACCGGCTGGTGTTTATAGGGGTGAGATAACTCAGGATGATGCTGGCATTTACTTCATCGAGTATTATTCTAATTTGTAAATCTAAGTTATTTCAAGAAAATTGTCACATGAATAAGTTTTGAGAAACAAATGTTTACATATAGAGACTTTCAGTGCTGCCGTGGGGTTTGTAATGATTTGACTTTGAAGCTCGCAGTTGACTGTGGGCTACAGTTGTATAAGCTTTTTACGCCTCGTCATTCGTAGTTGTTTAGGAGCAGACTGGCTACACTTCATTAAACAGGCTGGATCTAAGCTTTCATGCACTTGTGATAATGGAGTGTGGCGAGTGACAGGAGAGTGTGTGTGTCATCAATATAAGCCCTGTTGTGCACACTCTAACTTCTGCGTGTGTGTTTGACATACATTTGGAAGAATGGATAAAATGCAATATTCCACTTAAGTAGCCACTTAGCTCAACACAGAAGCTTTCATCGCGAGTGGAAGCTCTTTTAGAATATTTTCGTCTTCTTGTTGCTAATGAGAGATTTAGACTATTATATATTTCACACGAAAGATCTGTGTAATTTTTGCTGCTTCTGGTTATGAGTTTGCATTTCATTTGAGAAGTATTTTCTTCACTCTCTGATTAGCAGAATCACCTTGCCCAAAACTAGTATCCTCGCTTTAACAAGAATTCATTACCTAATGTGCTATGCGGTGCGACGCTGGGGGTGACGGTTTGGTGTGCAGGGTTCAACATGTCCTCACCTTGACAGCCGGCTGAGAAACGAGCCCCTGTCTGCCTTTCCATCGATACCCTGGGGGTGAGAAAATTAATCGGCTCAGGATCCAGTGTCCCCACAGCCATCCCTCCCTCTGCTGACCCCAGACTCTGCCTTTGCCCAAAACGACAAACCTCCCCTGTAGTGATCAAACACTCTCGTCCCCCATTTCACATTGAGGAAAAGTTAACTTTCGGAGTATACTTCTGGACAGTATCGAGACACCAACACCCCACTGGAGAATTTCCTTTTCAGAAAACTTAGAATTTAGACTTGTCTCTTAATTCCATGGTATTTATTTTACAGTGGTGAAGAAATAGAATACTTATAACTGCTTTCAGACATGCATTGAAGTACAGACATTTTCCTAAGATACTCAGGAGGGGCTGTATGTAAGGACGCAAATGTCCGAGTCAGTTGCTCCGCCTATTTTCTGGAAGTTGTTCGCTGAACAAACATCTTTAGTTGCTCTCAGACTCCCGCTCTGTTTCTCTAGCAGTTCATTTTAGAGCTGAATCAAACTATTTAATACTCCTCAAAGTTAAAAAATTCCTCTGCAATTCTTGCAAATAAGCTGACATCGCAACGTGAATTCATCAGACCTACTGTATGTGTTCCCTCATTTATCTGCTCTCTAACCATGATGGATAAGCTGCAGTGTGATTGGACAGTTCCTGTGGATGTGGGCCCTGGTCACATCGTTGTGTTCAGGACGATAAACAAAACCAAAAGAAACCAGGTCAAGAATCAGTTCACATCTGGTCATGTTCCACAAAGAGGACAGAACAAACATTCTGCGATTTTTAATTAGAGCCTACACGTGTTGTCCGAAAGCTTCAGAGAGGAATACTTGTTTAAAATGTGTCTTTGTGGGTGTGCATAAATCTGCGTTGGAACTTGTCGTCTTTCATGTTGGTATGTATTTGCAGACAGGAGAGTGTGCGCTCACAGAGCTATTTGTAGCAGGTCTGGCTCCCTGGGAGCCCATCCTCCATCTGTCAATTTCTTACAGCCGAGCCCAGCAAAGCCCTAATTTTACCCCTAAATTTACCAGCAGCTGACCCTTTTCTCTGGATGGTATCATAGACCCCATTATTTCCAAGCATCCCTTACTTTCTCACTTACTGCCTGCTGTACTCTCCCCCTCTTTCTCTTTCTTCATGACAAACACGCTCATAAAAGCCCAACTTGACTCTCTACATGCTCTTTCACACGCTCAGACACAGTCACTGTGACACCCACACGTTCATCTGCAGCGCTACTAGAATAGACACAAGACAGAATGTGCATATTTAAACGTTTGGAAGCTTAAAAAAATGTCATCACATGATTTACAAAGGTTCAAACGTGTGTTGGGGTATTATTAGTATGTTGATATGCTGAATAGAAGCCCCATGGCCTTGGAAAAAATGAATTACCCAGTAGATCATATGGTGTTTTTTTTGCAGGCATATGGTGGGATGCCACTTGCCCCTTTAGTTTGGGGCCTTTTTGGAGAGAGTTATAAGAAGCCATTCATAAGACAGGGCTAAGAAACTGTCCCTTACACGAGAGCTGGAGTAAAGAGGACATGTCAGAAACCTGTACTGCATTTATTTATAGGTGGTTTTATATCTTTTTAACCATTTCATGAAAAAAGGCACAAACGTTTTCCCTTTAGGTAGACACCTGTTTCCAATCATACGAGGATGATGTCATAATCAGCCTGGGAGAGATAGGTAACTTGAGATGGATAGTCAGTGAACAACCCAACATTGTAATGCTATAATTAAAAAATATTGCAATTGTTGGTGTCTTCGAGGACATTAAGTCAATTAAGCTGCTCTCGGACCTGCTCTACAAATGTTCGAGTCAGTTGCTGTGCACTTTCGGCAGGAGATTACTTGGAGGATTCACATCATGCTAGAGGGTAATTATTAGGTGCAACTGGACCTCTGCTTTTACGTCCATATCTGCATCTACATAAAAATGTCCCCCAGCGTGGGTATGGGGGTTATCAATTGTTCCCAACACTGGGGTTTTCCAGGTTGGGGCCAGTATTGCGTGGCAGGAGCTGATAGTATGGTCATAGCAGTGCCGTTGTGTCAGCTTAATTCTCCACTGAGGCTTTAAACTAATTCACTCCATCCGATCCCGCACTCAATGGCCTCGCTCACCGGCTCCAATGGCCAAAAATGTCTCCCATTGTTCCCTGGAGAGAGGCCCGGGGAAGAGGAGGATGTTCAGCATTTTTTATTTATTTTGGGACTGGTAGGGTTTACATCGATGAACTTTGCCAGAACTTTTGGATAATCGCTAGTGAAATTATGAAAACAAAGTGCATGTACCTGTTTGTGCACGCACATGTGTGTGCTTTCTTTGGTGTTGCTGACCCATGATAACCCAGTGAGATTCACTTTTTCTCTGGTCGGAGTTGAGCTTTTTGAGTTGCTGTCCCAGTTTAACACCTCTCACCGTGGGCGTGTGGACGAGAAGTGAGAAATAGACTGAGGCTGTGTGAGATAATTAAAAGTCAGCCCTTATTTTTGTTGTGGGATTTGCATAGTGTAGGGAGAGAGACTACAAACCACATTCAATCGATCGTCTTGGAACTACTGAACTATCCTACTTTAGGTAACTGCTAATTATAATGTCTTGTCCAGTAGCTTATGCAGATTTAATATCTGCAATAGCATTAACAATAGTTCTCAGTTTGTTTTTGGATTCTTGTTGAATTCATGATTATGGGGCATTAGTGATTGTGACACTTTACTAATGACATTAGCCCTTTAAAATGAAGCCTGCAAATAGACAATAAACCATTAAACCAGACTATTAAAACAAAAACCTAGCAGGATATACAACCATATATTGCAATTCTTATATATAAACAGCTGTGACTATGAGTAAAGTGCATTCGGGTATACATCTGCACCTTTCAAAAATAATATTACAAATTGCTGTAAAACAAAAGGATAGCGGGTGTAATGTGCCAAAGTGACTCTAACTGGCCGTATTCAAACTTTGTTGGATGAAGGACTTGATTCTCTGCTCAAGGGAAGATTGTATGATTTTAAAGGAGACCTCAGGGATGGAGGACCCAAACTAATGTAACATTTAGCTTTAGTGCATCTAATCCTCCGGCATTAAAGCCTAAAGCTGAGCGCTTATAACATTATCCAACTCAGCAGACACTAGGATGGGGCGCTCTCATTACAGCGATGAGCCTCCTGAGTGAGCCTGCATGTCACCATTAGGTTCAGGGCCGCAGCAGCATGAAAGAAGAGGTGCAAACTGACAGTGGCCAGTCTTCTCTATTACACTGATGGGGAGAAGCTGTTATTAACCCGACAATGCACGTGTCAGTAGGACGAGGGACAGAGAACACCCTCTGAGGTTTTGTCTCCCCTGTAACTTCATCTCACCGCTCTAAACTCTGTCATCCTGTTGCACATCTGACAAGTTCATGTTTTTTTTTCCATATTGATGCCTAATCATAATTATAAAAGCAGTTTTTATGTATAATTGGGTTAGGGTTAGGGTTAGGGTTAGTGTGCATGAGTCGTATAGACATGCATCCTCTCTCTGCTTGTGGTGAATTTTGGTTTTACAAATTCATCCTAGTAACAATTAAAGCTAAAAAACTAAGGCAGAAGTCTATACCAAACGCAAATGAAAACAAGAATTTTAGTTTTATCATAGATATTGATATTCTTTTTATCAATCCAAATGCATTACCCTTTTTTTTACGGTGAACTAGCGGCAGAAACTTGGACTATGGGCAGAAAAGGTCTCTGGTTCGTCTCCATTCGTCTTCGACTCCACGGACTAATAAATTCATCTTAATCTTAATCTTAATGTGCCAGTTTCCTGTGAGAGAACTTGCACATTCAACTTTTTTGTATAAATGATATGTACACATTAAATGGATTTAAAAACCTTTGTTTTACTTTTCCATTAAACTGTTGCTACAGTTGCATTATTAGAAATAGCCAATTGGTTCAAAATACAATCTCATTTAAAACAGTCCCCATTAAAAAAATCGTATTAAACTTGAAGTGACCTTGAAGATAAAATAAAAATATATATTTTCTTTAATGTAAAACGTAGTCATGAATTCACATCAGTTAAGTCAAATTTAAAGTTAAATTCAAAGTAAATCTAAAGTTTTCATAATCGTGTATTTTGGCAAACATTAACGTCAATATGATACATCTTTAAAAGGCTCATATTGTGATCATTGAAGCTAAAACGGCTGCACAATCCCTGGGGGAAAAAATCCAGAAATATCTAAAACCTCGACTTTTACAAAAGATTTTCTATTTTGGGAGCACACGCTGACCATGGTACATGTATCCAAACGCTGCAGGATTATTCATTGTGTTGCATCAGAGCTTCACAGGGCATAAACATTAGAGGACAGGAAGATCCCAAGTGGACATGCTTCATGCTCTCATTTAGGAGGACTGGTTTTATTTTTGGCTGCTTTGCCACACTCAAGCTCTGAAGTGGCTGTGCCAGCAGCACTGTGCAGTAACCTCAGTGGCCTGGTCATTAATGTGTGACTGATTGTTCTACCATGAGGTGTGTGTCATTGTACTTCACATTACCAACACTTAAGTTGACTCGGTACCTGTAAGGAAACAGACCTTAAACTAACAAATTATTCTAGGAACATATCTAATCTAATTCGTTAACAAACTGGTGATTTAGCCAGGGATTTTTAGAGGGATGCAAATCTTTATGTAATACCCAGAAAAAACTGAGCAGAGGCAGTACACAACTTCATATC
This sequence comes from Pleuronectes platessa, assembly GCF_947347685.1. NCBI lineage: Eukaryota > Metazoa > Chordata > Actinopteri > Pleuronectiformes > Pleuronectidae > Pleuronectes > Pleuronectes platessa. The sequence continues at coordinate 10,614,716 of NC_070646.1, read as the reverse complement.
ATATAAATATGGTATCGACATGCTGCAAGTGTTATTTGATGTTTCAGGATTCTAGCAGCTTTTACAAACGGCTTTGTAAATTTCACTTTAACGTTCACTGCTACTGAAACATGTCCAGTAAAAGCGATCTCAGCAGCCAGTAAATTGAGCGTTGAATCTTTCAGCAACTGGAAACGATCCTCTAATTACTGTAATTGGCTGATACGGAAGCATGTGTGGTGGCGTGGAGGAGCCACGGTGGCACACTGATCAACGGACTGTGAGCGGCCTCTGAGCATCATCGCCTCGGCTGCTTTACCACCCCCGACCACTCTATCCTCCTGGATTGTGTTTCACCAGTCTGCTCTTTACCTCCACCCCCCACTGGCGACCTCACAGGGAGGGTTTCTGTATTTCTGGATGGGCGGAAGACCCACAGTTTTATTTTAAAGCTTTATTCCTGGAAGCGTTGGTATAATAGTAATGTGGAATAATTAAATATTTAGCATTATATTTTTAGGAGAAACTCCATTAACTGCAATACTCACAGATTAGCTAAAATTATACCCTCAATTATTTTGAAGAAAGAATTTAAGAGTGGCTACCTCCTGCTGGAGATTGATTTTCTCCCTGCACTGTGGGAATTGAAGGAAAACGAGCTAAAATCCAACGTTTCAATCAATCACTTAATCAATACCAAACAAATACTCAGCTGTCTTCCCTAGTAGTCTTACGCTACTATTGCAATGCATTTAGAAGAATGCAGAGATGGAATTTACCAAAAACGTAAATTGTCAAAACGGGTTGGAAGTTTAACCTAAACACTGATGTTTTTATCCATTACGTATTAATTATAAATAGGTGCGTCGCCAAAGAACTATGTTTTGCAAAAGATGCCTGACTGATTTTATTGACATTTTCTGGAAGATCAGGGCATGGGCCGAGGAAAAACCCATCAAATTTTGGAGCGTGTCCAGATAAACAAGTGGATGCAGGAATTTTCTTTCACCTTCTTTTACGTGCCGAGAGAAGCCGCTGACCTTGGCAGACGTATGCACTCTCTGGGCACCCTTCTTCTGTTTCCTTGTTGGGAAAGTTAAGAGTTATGCAGAGTTATGCAAAAAATACTTAACTGATTTCCACCTTTGCGGAGGGATGAGGGCTGTGCCCGGGAAGAACCCATTACATTTAGGTGCAGATTCAGATTAAGGGTCATGATCCAGGAATTTGTTTCCACTTTCTTGAACTATAATTTATGATGTGAAGGATTGTTCAGACTTGGCAGAGGTCTGTGCCATTCCAGTCATTTCTTGAACTGACTTCCATTTCGCCGCCAGCCATTTCGATATTCGGATGCGTTGTGTACCTACACCAACTCTTTCCATGAAGAGACCAAAGTGGAAGAAAAAGTAAAAACTCTAGACCAAAATTTTAATCACGCAAAACTATCTTTGAACCAAGGAGATTTCTTTGAACCATGACAGGGCCGTTCTGAGGGCATAGTAAGGTAAGAGCAGTGCCTTCCAAGGAGAGCCGACGGTGTAAGGTGCTGTCAGCCCGGCTTAGTGTCTGGGCCTGTGCTGGCTGTGCTGAACTGGTGTCAGGGTGAGTCTCCAGGACAGGCCACCAACAGAGCGATGACATTCCCAGGACGTGCGGCCTTTTCCCAACAGTCACCTAAGATTGCTCTCTCTCCTGGACATCTCAGGAGTAAAGATTTACATCATACTGACATCAGCTTCAAACTTTATAAAGCAGTGAAGTGCATCGTCTTGCATTTGTTTATATCAACAAAAGGATCCATGATGATGATTGTAAAATCTGAATTCCAGGATTAATTATCTAAGATCTTTGTGTTGTCATTTATATCTTTAATTTTGCCACTTTTTTCTCAACCATGTCTTCTTTGTCTCCAGTTCAGGTTATCCCTCATCTCCCAGAGTGTCTCTTGTGACTGGCTGTGAACTCGCTGCATTCAGCCGAGGCTTACATATGTTCAGCTGGCAGAGTGCACAACTAAATGCACTGGAGTGAGAAATTCAGCTGAGAAGAGCTGAGAGTAGCACCGCTTACTGAGCACAAAATGTCGTTTAGTTGCATTGCATCATGGTCTCTTGAGGCTGTGTCTGTAGTTTGGTAGCTTTAACACATCTGTGATGGATCTCCCTCTGCATATGTGTGAACTTTACTGAAACCTGACAGCTAGTGATGCTCACTCAATGGTGGGAGATAATGGGTAGTGAGCCATCTTGTCGTCCATCTTTACATACAGTCTACTCTATACAGTCTTTCCCTATTTTAGTTCTTTGCTCATAGTTTCACTTCAATAGATTTGTATCTATATTTTAATACATTTTTAACACAATATTTCTTTTAACAGTGTGATAACCCATTGATATTGTCTGAATTTATTATAAACTGATTGTTAGCTGGCACCTGTCTGTTTAGGGTTAGAGAAAGAATCACTCATTACATCTATTTCCTCTCATAAATATCGGAGACATAATTTTTTTGTAGATCATTTGTCTGTCTTGGTCCCGTGTATTTCTACAGGGAACAGCTAATCATCTCCTGTGTAATTGGAGCTGTGTTAAGATGATCTGCAGGAGTTGGACGGCGGCTCTAATCACACACAACTGAACTGTAGCACTCTGGAAAGAGCAATTATTGCTTCAACACCAGTACCTTTGGTTACAATAGAGAACGGCATGTCCACGGTGAGTTGGGAATTCTAATGAGACACAGTACCTTTTCTTACTTTTCCCCATATGACCTTTAAGAGAATGCATAATTATCACGACTTGGTGGTCTTTTCATCTGAATGATGTAAAAGGTTTATCAACGCCCACAGTGGAGGTTAATGCTCTGTCCTGACAGACCCTGCTCTGCAGAATTTATAGAAGGATTTGGGAAGAAAGCAAGATTTATGGTGTTGTTTATCTGAATTAACCAATCAAATACCATTGTCTCTGTATAAAGATGAGTGACGTGTCTCCACTTCCTTCCAATTTCCAAAAAAGGAAGACAAAACTAAATACCTGATATAAACACTGGAATGTTGTCGCTTTAGATCCAGTGTCTGTCTAGTGATCGGGGGATGGAGCGGAGGTAGCAAGGTCCTGCTGACACACATGCTCAACCAATTGTGAGTCAATCCATACAGAGGTTTCAGCCTGTATTTATAGCATCAAATAACAAATTAAAACCAAACTTGAAAAGAAAATGAACAGTTGACCCAACACCAGTGTGATACCAACAATGAGACAAACCATGTTTGAGAAAATGTTTTTGACGTGTACTTTGACGATACTCTTTGACTTTGGTCCATTTCCTATCTAGCAACAGGGACGATTCAGGATTTATAATCTATATGGCAGCCAGCCACCAGGTGGCGATCAAGACGCTTTGGCTTCACTTTTCAGGGGCAATCAGGTCGTTCAGCTTTATATACAATGTTTGGCAAATATCTTTTAACTGTATGATCTCCTGCATAGAGTTAGTGTAAATATATTTGAATTTGTATTTAAACGATCGTGCAGCTTACTCCTGAAGAAAAGTACGCATAGTGTTATCTTTCGGATCACCTACTTATTTAGATTTTTTGCCAGAGTGTTGCTGATAAAAACTGCAAACAGGTGGAAACCACTGATGACAGCTTGTCACAATCATCAGCCCCTGGTTGGATGAAGTCATTGAGGGGCTCTGGTTTTGCGTCATGCTGGGCAATCAACCCTTCACTTCACTGTGTCGTCTTCGTTTTTAATCTAAAATACTGCGTCACTTTTTGTTTGTTCTTGTATCCTCCCTGAGGAATGATGGAGTGCTCTATGCTTTCATACACCTCAGTGTTGCTGAGCATGCAACTGTCCAGCAAAGTAACCACTGCACTGTCAAAGCAGGTTTATTTCTATAGCACTATTTAGACTCAGATTAGGTGCTTTAAAGAGGCTTAGAATGAAAAAGGAAAAAAAGAAATTGAAATTGAAAAACAAAGATGTTACATATCTAATATATTTGAAGGCTGCAGCAAACTCAAATGAGCTGACAGTATTATTAGGTCTCAGATACATAGAAACTAAAAGCTACTTCACTTTATCTGTTTTGGATTCGGGGAACACTTAGTAAACATGTCCTTGTTGACCTTAGCGATCTGAATAGCTTGTAGCATACAAGGAAATAAGAAATACATTCAGGCCCGAGACTTTTTAGTGCTTTATAAACGACTAAAAGGATTTTAAAATACATTCATTGATACGAAGGAAGCTGGAGCAGTGGTTTGAGGAAACAATGTAATGTGCTACACCTTCTTGGTGTTAGCGAGGCAGCAGCGTTCTGGACGAGAACAACCCAGGAAAGATTGATAGATTAAAATATATGGACCAAAGACCTGTTGAAAAACACAGGTTATCATTCACAGTTTTATCTTGTTCTTTTTATTACAGATTGCCCACGTTTGCCATCTGCTTCCTTGACACCTGTTGTCCTTTAATGCAGTGATTTTCAACCTTTTTTGAGCCGCGGCACATTTTTTACATTTACAAAATCCTGGGGCACACCACCAACCAAAATGACACAAAATGACACTCTATGGCCTAACACAGTACATATAATACATATAATTAGTAATATAGTTTCTAAATGTTTTAAAAAGCACTATTTTAAATTATTTCAGCCCTTTATTATGAGGTATTGAATCAGATTTATGAAACAATCTTTGATTTAACTAAACTTTATTTAACGGAGACATATTATACCCATTTTATCACAGTTGATATGGTTCCTTGGGGTCTTAATGAAATGTCTGTAACATTTGAACATTTGAAAGCTGCAGCAAACTCAAATGAGCTGACAGTATTATTAGGTCTCAGATACATAGAAACTAAAAGCTACTTCACTTTATCTGTTTTGGATTCGGGGAACACTTAGTAAACATGTCCTTGTTGACCTTAGCGATCTGAATAGCTTGTAGCATACAAGGAAATAAGAAATACATTCAGGCCCGAGACTTTTTAGTGCTTTATAAATGACTAAAAGGATTTTAAAATACATTCTTTGATACGAAGGAAGCTGGAGCAGTGGTTTGAGGAAACAATGTAATGTGCTACACCTTCTTGGTGTTAGCGAGGCAGCAGCGTTCTGGATGAGAACAACCCAGGAAAGATTGATAGATTAAAATATATGGACCAAAGACCTGTTGAAAAACACAGGTTATCATTCACAGTTTTATCTTGTTCTTTTTATTACAGATTGCCCACGTTTGCCATCTGCTTCCTTGACACCTGTTATCCTTTAATGCAGTGATTTTCAACCTTTTTTGAGCCGCGGCACATTTTTTACATTTACAAAATCCTGGGGCACACCACCAACCAAAATGACACAAAATGACACTCTATGGCCTAACACAGTACATATAATACATATAATTAGTAATATAGTTTCTAAATGTTTTAAAAAGCACTATTTTAAATTATTTCAGCCCTTTATTATGAGGTATTGAATCAGATTTATGAAACAATCTTTGATTTAACTAAACTTTATTTAACGGAGACATATTATACCCATTTTATCACAGTTGATATGGTTCCTTGGGGTCTTAATGAAATGTCTGTAACATATTTTGGTCAAAATACCACAAGGATAATTTAAAACAGGACCTTTTAACCCTGTCTAAAACAGATTGACCTGTTTTGAGTGCCAATAGTTATATCCGCCGTTCACCCGCGCTTCATTGAATTTCTTCACTTTGACATTCAGAGCACTGGGCAGAAACCACATCGCGTCAACACCCACCGTGGGCCTTCGCGATGCTTTGTTTTAATTAAACAGTCGGATTCCCCTGGTCCGCACCAGTTCTTGTCAGCTGCTAGGCGCCAGCCGAGGCGCACCGCCGGAAGGGGCCCCCCGCTCGAACAGAGGGTTCCCCCAGCGGGCGCCGCAGCTGAGGTGATCCGCGAGAAGGTCCCGACACGCGTCCAGAGTCGCTGCCGCCGACCGCCGTACCCGGTCCCCTCCAACTGCCCGCCTTCCGCACCGGCGGGGGACACCACCCCGCGGTCAAAGAGAAAGAAAGCCCCCGCACCACTGACGCCGTGAGGCACCGCAGAAGAGGACCCCCCCAAAAAAAACCGTCGAGGCGTGCCGCACGCCGGGTCTCCGGCGGCGTGGAGAGGAAGGCGACGGGGCGACTGCTCCCCCAGCCGCGGCACGTGCACAGCGGTTTAACCACAAATACCAATGATATCGTGAAAGCCAAGTTTATTACCGATGTGCAGATGTCGGTAAACATCTTCGGTGCAACACTAGATATTAGATAATATCCCACGGCACACCTGACGATCTCGCGGCACACTGGTTGAAAATCACTGCTTTAATGGATGCTGGTTACCTAAGCCAGTGGCTCAATGCTGTTGCAGACAGACATATCATCAAAATGCATGTTATGTTCTACCTGTAACACTGATGATGTGTTTCTGTCTGCCAGTTAAGAAAAGGTCACCTCAGTTCAACTTCAGTTTAAATTCTGATCTGAAAGATGTGAACGATAGAACCCTTGGAATACCAACATTTGCTATGGATCCTACTATCTGCCCTGGTTTTATGATCATTATGGCTCTCATTGTGTAATTTAATCAAATGTACTATGTCATTTCAACACTTTTTGCCGAATAATTGTAAAATTCATTAATGCTGTTTATGGATGTGTGATCAGGCTCACGGCTGCTGAACAAGATTAGTCCTCTTCTTCTCCAGCTCTTTTCCATTTCTCTCCAATCAAGCCTTCTAATATTATTACTTCACTAATCAACTGCAGCCAGTGGTATTTTTAGTATCTAGGTCAGCCGGGTGTCCCTTTGACCTGCGTGGACTGGCTGGATTTATGAGGCCATACACCGACTCTTAAGTAATAATTTATCACATTTCAATATCAATTAATGTCTGATTTGCTGCGGTTAATGAAAGGCTTTACAAAGAAATCAAAATCATCTGGGGCAAAGGACGTGATGCATTTGGCTACGCTAATGACAAGTGTTTCTGGGGATGATGGAAAAGATGGCCGATAATATCTTGTCAAATATATTTGATTGAATTTGTGTTTTCTTTTTATTTATAATACAGTTTACGAATCAACTTTATGAAACACCACAGCAATAATCAACGAACTTGTTTCTTAAAATTAAGATGAAACACTGATTCAAACTTTGATAGTTTATTCATGTATTTATTTTAAGAAATCCTTTTATGCAATTTAAACCAAGCAATGACCTTCAGGTCGGGAGGAGGACATGTCTCCTCAGACGGCTAAAAGTCTGAAGAGTGACGTGAAGTGACAGGAGGGATCACCGCTGAGCTACCCACACATGCAAGTGTCCAGTTTAAAAACTTCACTTTGAGAAACTCATTTATTTAATTCTTCAGTTTTAACGGAAATTCCACTGTGGTAACAATAAAATGAAGGGGAAAAAAAGAGAAAAGACAGCAGTAAGTGCTTGTGGATTTTCTGCTGCTCACTCACAAAACAATTCAGGCCATGGCAGGAGGTTTCAGAATGTGGTCCAGGAATTAATTTGTTTGGAAGATTGCTCTATTTGTGACAGTTTAAGATGCTTTACAATTTTATGGATACATGACACAAAGTATCAACGATTTTAAATATGATGGACACAACTGCTGTGATATGTGCCTTTTCATATTAAGTACAAATCATTACATCAGTGCTAATTCACGCCACCAGCAAAGCGCTCATTTTTGTCCTACTATAAATTCCGTGCTCAGGTTTTGTCATTTTATCACAAACCCAGCTATATGTTATGATGTGGCTAATAAGGGTCTTTTCAAAAGCTTCAAAATTATATAATTTTAATCAATCTACATAATACGTTAACGGTGCAATGAAGATGAATCTGATCCTGAGTTAAATGCCATGCTGTGAATTGTTAGTCTTCCTACTCACAGTGAGTGTTTTCTCCACCACGCTCTCTTTGTCTGCTCGCTCGACGCTGCACAATCACTCTCAAAATGAATCATCTGCCACTCGGAGTGCATTGTCTCTGAACCGGGTTATACCTGCAGCAGCAGCACCGGTTCTAAACCAGCCAGAACCCCGGGTGAACCTCCGCTCTCACACAGTCTTTGTCCAGGTTGGCTCCCGCTGTCCCTCTTCTCTGTTTGCCATGGATTCATCCACTGCAAACAGAGAAGACCATTTACATCTAAGAAGATATTTAACGTGGGAACGACGGTATAAAAAGTTTTTGTGTGTGTAACAGATAGGTAAATATAGAGAGATATAGAAAGAGAGATTTACATAGAAAGCATATGCCTTGTCCCTCGTAACAAGGCATATGTAAATGATGTGTCAAAGATCACACATTGAGACCTGTGAATATTAATTTTCACTTGCAGTTGCTTCTAGACACCTTAGAGGAAGAAGTGTGGCGAAGAAAGAAGGAGCCGCTATACCAAGCTGTACAATACACTAGTAGACATTAACTTAGTGTGCTTGAGCGTGCATCTGATCCGCGCATTCATGTTCCTGTTTTAAAGCCTGATTGTGTAACAATCTTTCCATCTGCATCCGCCTGTCATTTCCCATTCTGGATGCTGAAAATTATCGGACTGATCCAGATGGAGCATGGACTCTTTATTCTCCTGAGGAGATTCCAGCTCTGGTTACAACACAGACCATGCAACACTGGTCACCTGAAACCCAGCACCTTCAGCCACCTACAACCCATCGGCTTCATTTGTCACTTTCCCCACATGGCTGTGCACGTACTTTCACGGCGCACTCGACTACGTGTATGTCCTCTGCCTGAAGCCTTCCCTAAATTATCAATAACTGCTGCAAACAGATGCATTCGTTGCTTCACAGTAGTGACGAAAAACTTTCCTCGTCACAATTTGAGCAGAGGGACAAATATAGCTCACACACAGTGGAATTAGACGACACGTGTCGTTCGAGGATCAAAATGTGCATTCAACATGCATAATCAAGCAGCCTATCACATTTCGGGAGGACCTGCACACCCATGTTCTACTTTGTGTGCGTGTGTGTGAGTTTCCTATGACGACTGCCGGTGGTCATGGTTGCCTCGCATCCCTGCAGCTTGCTGTCTGGCTGGCTAACCGTTTTTCCATTTTTGTCTGATTAGGTTGGTGCTGGCTCCGGCCTTTGAGTGAGGCCGTCTCCTCACTTTCACTGTGCAGCTCTGATAAACTCTGGCTCTCTGCCTGACTAACAGCCTCCTCCTCCTCCTCCTCCTCCTCCTCCTCCTCCTCCTCCTCCTCCTCCTCCTCCTGCTTCTTCGCTTTGTCTCTGACCACACCACCTTCCTCAAGCCCACACTTCGCTGCCCCCCCTCCGCCCTGAGGAGCCACAACAGCTCTCCATCCAGCGAAGATGTAAACTAAGCTAGCACCAACACACCCTCCTCCATTATTCATCTGCCCCTTTTAATGAGTTTTCCATCCACCTTCATGGATCCACTACGATTAAAAGAAACAATTATTGTGTTTGATCACTTTAATGTTCTTTCACGAAAGCGTTGCCTTATGCAAATGCATCTTCCCTGCAGTAACCTCTCTAGTGTGTTTAAATAAGGAAGAATGCCTGGAGAGAATGATGATTCAGAAAATGCTAAATGAAGGTCGATTTTTCAGCAGGTAGGATTGCCCTAAAAACAACAGCAGCTGCATGCCCGAAAGACCGAAAGATGCACCACTGAAACAGAGACTCTTTTATCTCTGCACAGTAATATTAAAAGACACCAGTTTGCTCACTTACAGAATCCATTCTTCAAAGTGTGCCTGCATGCGTTTGTGTCACATTCCTTCCCGTCTGATCAAATTTTGCGAAAGTTAATTAAATGACAAATCCTCCCCGGTGGCCATCTTTTCATTTGACTCCAAAGAGCTGTCTAAGCTTTGCCCGCTGGCCAGGGCAAAAGATTCCGTGTCATCACACAGATAATATGTTTGTTTACATTCCATGATCATGAAAAGGAGGCCAGCTAAATATTTGATGGCTTCTTCGAGTTACCCAGGAACAGTCGCCCTGTGACCCAACACTGGAGTTGGACTTCAGCACATCCACTCCTTGTTAAACACCTGTACACAGCACTGGCTCACATTTGTTGGCACATGACCCTGGTTGGCAAATAGTATAAACCACTCTCCGCTCGCTGTGCTGGCCACAATTATGACTCTCAGCAACTAGTAGTCCTCAGTTTATAAAGCCATTCAGTAACACATGCTCTGCTACAGTGTATAAGTTGCTGATAAAAGATAACGTGTAAGAGCCCAGAGGACAAAAGTGAGACAGCTTTCCACTGTATCCTCTTAAAGGTTTAAAAAACGATTGATATCTTTGGTGCTCAGTTTTGTTCTTCATGAGCTCATCGACAGCCCATCGCCCTTGACCTAACCCTGACTCCCAGACACACTTGCATACACTTCTCACACTTTCAGTGCAGTGTCCCAGTGGACAGGGCTTAACCAAGCATGCATCAGCACTTGTCTGTGCTCTCCACACTGCAGGCATGCAGCAATAGTCACTACACGACTCGAGTCGACTCGCACACACCTCAGGCCTCCTCCTCTACTCTCCCTGCTCTGCAAGCTGAGACAATGTGAAACTATCGTCCAAACAAAAGCCAAGAGAACGACAAAGAGTGAGTGGGAAGGTAGTTAGCAACAGAGCTGGAGATGAGAAACGTCTGAGGCAACACAAAAGGGCTGCTTAGTCACGAGAGAATATATTGTGTTGGTCCAAATATAACTTTAAATGAAGATATCAAATCTTATCCTGATATATCTTGATGTTTCTGTTTCTGCCCTTTATAGACACTGTGTTGGACAATGTACCTACAAATGTTACTGCTTAGTGCTTAAAATGCACTGATGAACATAAGGAGGAACAACTGTGGAAGTGTGTGCTGACTTGTCTTCGTTATGTTTTGAATAGTATCAAAATAGTTTGCACGTGTTTGCGAAAAGCCATAATGTGTGTTGGAACTTGCACTGGCAGCACCATGGATGTATACGTGTGATGAGTTAAGATATGAAAATATATCAAACAAATCAGCCTGCTGAGATGTATCCGAGTCTCTGAGGCTTCAGAAAATGGCTGATTGCCTTTTGAATGAATATATACCATGAGTGTGATGAGGATGATTGCTTCTAACTGAATCACAGGAGCACCAGTCTAATCAAGACCGAACTGTTATTTAAATCAAATGGGCCACAAAGCGCTACACTCGTGTATTTTGCATTAGGAAGCATTGAATACCATTTGGTTTGTAGGTTGTAGCAGGTAGTGCTGTGATGCTATGGCTGTGACAATGTTGGAAGTAACTTCACGAGACTAGGATAGAATATAAAACAATGTATTTCCATATCTTCCAGTAATACCACGTCAGCAATGACACGCCATTGCAGTAGCATTTTAATTTGTTTTATTCTCTTGTGTGTTTTGACTGCATAGTAAAGTGAAGACAAGCTTGATATTTATTTAATGCTGGTTCAAGTGTTGGCAGGTCAGCTGATAATGTGATCAGGGCATTAAGGCAACTCGACCAAGTAAGACGAGGAGACTTTCCTCATTTATAAGCATCTAATTAACTTATTGTCGCTCCTTAAGTACGACATCACGTGTCTAACTCTTGCATTATTCTTTACCCCTATTCCTTTCCCTTTGTTTCCTGTCTCCCACTGTTTCTTCCACCATATTTCCCCCAGGGTTGCTCCGAAACCCCCTAAATAATGCACACAGAGCAAGGGGGCCGCATGATGGATCACTCTCCTCTTTCTGGAGCTGCTGTATTCCTCCTGCACTGAAGCTTATTTATCATTTCCATAATGGCACTGCTCTCAGGTGAATATCTAAATACCTATATGTGCACCAGACAACCTTTAGAGAGACCCTGTTTTTGTCCCATGATCCAGTTTTCGCTGCATGTCATTAGTGGCAAAAATAGGTCACCTAGACTTTTATCCTGAAAGCTTATTTACAGACAGAGAAATCAACCAATAGACACTTATCGTGTTTGGCCAGAAATGATATTCAGTTTGTAATAGGTTATAAAACAACCTGAGACCCAAGTGTTGCATATTAATTGTATTTACATTCAGTGACTGACTTGTTTCATTGGATCACTGTTATAAGTGTGGAAAGCAAATCTCCCTAGATATAAAAAAAAACCTGACTGTTTTGAGTCACTATTTTGCCAGGGAAAGGAGAGGAAATTCCCCGGGGAGGAAACTCACCTGTAACATACAATGCATCTATATGAGGGACACTTGAAAGATAGAATGAAACTAACAGGCCCTGTAGGGAGATCAGCTCACTGCAGCAGTAAGGAATAATTACATTGTATATACATCTAATGAGGTGAATTACTCTTCAATAACCCACCTGACTAAAAGGTGTGTTCATTCCATAGAATAGATGCAATGGCATTTAAGGTCCCCGGGCTGGACCGTAGAGAAAACATGGACAATAGATCTGTTAGTGTTCAGTCAGATAGTGTCGTAACTTCTGTGCTATTTTCTTACACAAAGATTATTCGTAGAAAACCCTGAAACTTGAAATCTTTGTCCATGCATATTGTGTATTATAATTATAAAAGCCCAAAAGCAGCAAGATTGGTAGGACAACACTGTCCACATTCTGCTACTATGCTGCCAATTAGATCTGCTCAAACAGACAGAATGTTGAGACGTAGGATTGGGATCATGTTCATGAGCTGTCCAATTTCACATTCATATAATACAGCCGGCGTCAACACTATGTCTAACAACCTCTCCACCGTCGCTGCGGTTGTTTTTTCCACAGAGACAGCCTTTGTTATATAGAAGACAAGGGGGAAATAAGGGATGAAAAAGTTCATGTGAAAAGGTATCACATACACTGAGGTCAATGCTAACGTCAACATGCTAAAATGCTTTTAATGGTAACGACAGCAAGCTAATTAACAACAGTTTGCTTGATTAGGTTCTTAACGAAGGAGGGGGGGCCAAGGTTAACAGAATACATACTTGTGATCATTTTAGCACGTTGATATTGTCACAACGATGATGCCAGCATGCTTACATTTTTAAGCAGCACTAAATGCAAATTAGTAACGCTAGTCAGGGTCTACAAAAACATTATTTGTTGATAGTGCTCAAATGTTTATTTTGTTGATCTAAATGTCCCAAAGGTGCATGTGAATCATTGTCCGTTGCTCATCACATTTAGAGACATGTACTGTCATCTGTCTAAACACTGTACTTATGTACTAGCTCAGAAATCAGTTTTTTAAATGAAATATCTTTCCAGGGAAAAATCTAAGTGAGTGAGTCACTACTCAGCATAAAATGTGAAGACAGTCAGCGGCCGCTGCTGCTGCTGCTGATCATCACCCATCAGTGGTCAATTACAGTGACGACAGTCATTTATCACTGAGGTGATGTCATCTCCAGAGAGAGCAGCAACAACCCCACACACTTTCACTGAGTGTATTTACTGTGCGCCAGACAAATATTTACATCTGAAGTGGTAATGACCGTGAGTCAGTCCTCAGAAAACAAACCAGAGAAGTGGAAATGATTTGTAATTGTTGCTTGATTCAGGTTAAAAGTTCAATAATGATGATTCACTTGTGATTGTATTCAGTCCTGGTCAAGGGCTGTCTTTTTCAAGTTTGTATAATTTTTAATGTCACCTCAAATGCAGAGAAAGGCTGTGGTCCACTCACATTGGTAAATCCAGTCATGGTGAACTCACTGAACTAGTGTATTTACGGCTTCAGTGCCAGGCATAGGGTGACCCCTGGTGGATAAAGATTGTTAAGATTGTTTTCGAAAATTTAGCTGAGATAAACGTCTTTCATACCATACATTGACTGTTGAGTTTAATCCTAAAAATGCCTCTTTAAAACAAGCTCACTTTACCACACCAGGACTTCGCACAGCAGAAGACAACACAGCCTGCAGACACCTGAGATTGGAGTCTAATGCAGCCCACTCAGTGAAACATGTACACCAACTTCTGTGTTCAGCTCCATCATGTGGCTGCAGGTGATTCAGTCCAGAGTGAGAAATGTAAAGGATTTGATAGTCTACACTGTGAGTTATAGCTCAGTGATATATAATGGACTGTATCCCCAGAGAACAATAGTGAACTGTGAATGTTTCCCCCACTGCGGTCATCTCAAATCAAGGTTGCTGATCGAGTTGTGAAATGTGTGAAATGTGTGAAATAGGGTCATGTACTAGTATCTTCCAGCAGAGGGGAGTGTGACCCAGCATAGGAGAAAAGACAGTAAGGATGCAGCTTATCAGTTCTTGCTTGTCTTCACCTTAAGGTTTATTTAATGCCAGACTTTGGTGCCCAGCCCTAAATTGAAGTATGTTTTCTGACACCATGTGATTATGGTGCAAGCTCATGTTTCAAGACATTTCATCACTCAACACTACTTGTGATTTCTGATATTGTTTGTATTTTTCAGTTGTCACTCTATTTGAAGTGTTACGCAGCAGTTTCTCCTACATTCACAAAGCATTACTATTTTAGAAAGTAGTCCGTGTGCACTACAGACATGATCCATTTCACTCAACAGTCTGCTCTTTAGTGCAGAATCCAAAGATCATAGCTTGTGAAACGGTAACAGCATCTACACCCCCCCCTGCAAAAAGTCATGATGTTCCTTCAATGCTACTTTTAGCGTTAATCATGAGTTTGTCCCAAAGATCTTACAGAGACACTTCAAGAATTCGTCATATAAATATTCACATTTATTACTAGAATATGGAACTGTACTTTAACATATCTGTTGACAAACCATTTAAACACCAGTGTTCATCTCTGTACTCTTCTATTTTATATAGAAAGTGTTTATTACAACGAAAAATAAATAAAATATACAATTTGAATTTATATTACAGGTGACAGCACACTGCCTTGTTTATGAGGTCTACTTAATAAAACAAAAAAGAGACAACAAAACATGGCTTTTCCCCCTGAATGACAAGTGTTCATGCATCAATGAGGGCTTGTGATCCTCCATGAGATCGGCTTGTGACTGCACCCTTGTCTCCTGTCCTTGGTAAATTGAACTCCCGGCGAGGATCTACGAAATCAAGCATCAGGTGTCGTCATGTGACTGCAAATAAATTGGCTTGGCCTGCTTCCTCAGGCGCTGCTGCGCTCGCAGCTTCCTGCCCTTCTGAGTTGCAAGTCCCATTGGTGGCAAGTAGGTCTACAGGAAGATTCAAACAATAGAAATATTTAATGAAATCTATCAACAGCACAGTAAACTAAACAGACCGGAATAATGGTGGATGTGACAAAAAGTAACTTACAGCCCTTGGATATGGGTTCCTGTAATGGAGACCTGTGAAGAAAAACATTTTGTCAACATCATATTAAACCTTGAAAACATACTGTAAATCGTACAGTCCTGCAGGGCCAAACCCAAAGTGTCTTATTCACTTAATATTGATGATTTTTGAGGCGTTCATCAGTTTTATTTACTCCTTGCAAGGACAGAATATATTTATAACTTATTTAAGTTTCCCTGTAGTCAAATCAGAGCATCCATTATCTAAAATAATGAGCATGAGTGTAAAATTGTCTTATCATCTCAAACTAGAATGTCATTCAGTGGAGAGTCCCAAAAGTTCCCTTAAAGTCAATAAGCCTTCACCAAATTGCACATAAGAATTATTCTCATGGAAATTAGTGAAAATTTTAAAATGTTTAAGACAATAAAGAAAAATTCCTGTATCATCCACCTGATCTGGACCCATAACAAAATTGAATGGGTTCTTCCCTGACCCACAGTGGATCCTCCCATCAGATTATGTGGTGATCTATCCAGTAGTTTTCTCCTAATATTACTAACTAACAGACATCATCATCATCATCACCTCCTCGGCAGAAGTTAAAAACAATAACATTGTTATGCAAACATAGCAGATCTCATTTGCACGAGTCATTAGAGCCTGTTTATATTTCACTGAACTGTTGACACTATAAACTCTGCTAATGCTGATGGTGCTGCTTTTTCTGGCTTCTCTGTTGTCAGCAACGTTGAGACAATCAGGTCAGTGTTTGTTTACTCAGGTGAAGACTTTCAGATGAACTCCAATAGCCACCCTGTGACCAAAACACTAAGAGTTATCTAAGGAAGACTTGTGGCTCCTCTCCTCCACTCTCACCTATTTCTATCCTTGCTTCACATTCCTCTATACACCTCTTCACTGCCTCTTGATCTTGGAGCTGAAAAGAAGCACACGGAAGAAAGAATTGGTCAGGCACACACACATATATATATATATATATATATCATTTGTTGTAGAGTATTGTCGTCCACACCTGCTGGTTCTGTCTGAACAGAGTGCGGGCCTCCTGAAGTATGTATTTTCTCTCCGATTCTGTGTCACTTGTAACTTCACTCTGCCACGTTCGGGCGATACGAAACACCCGCATGTACAGTGCCAGCACCGTCCTGCGAGTGGAGGCCGTCATCTGGGATCAAATTCCGAGGAAAACAGCATGTGCCTGCAGGAAAAAGGACATAGAGTTTAATGGCATGACGAAGCTAATACTATTGTATCTTCTGTTTCTTATCAAAATTGAAGGTGGTGTTATGAAAAAAACGTTTTAATACACCTGTATTCTAGTACTTTCTTGTGCTGCATTTAATTAGGGAGTATTTACACTATTTAGTACGTTTTATGTTCATTACAGTCTATTTGGGGTTGTTTTAATTCTACGTTTCTGTTTTATTGCAACTTTGCTCTATGTGCAATGCCCTTGACATGCTATCTATCTGTCTATCTATCTATCTATCTTTAAGGGAGTCAGGCTCCATTAACATCAGGGTACTTGGCTCTGTTGAGGTTGTACCATTGTGGTGCAGATTCCCTCACAAATCTGAAAATAATGAAATGACATAATCCATTTAACACGCGATGAAGCGAGCACGATAAGTGTCCCCTGGGAGTCTGGAGCCCCGGGACCGCTGCTCCCCGTGGGGTTAGTGGTGCAGAGTGTCCCCATCTATCACAACGCCTGATGTCGCTTAAAAAACCTACACAGGGCTGTTTACAACACATGGCATTAACAAACAGACACACAACTGACTGTAATATATTAACAGTAAGTTCAATATGTATACAAAATGATATAACTTCCTGTACTTTTTATTTCTGATTCTTGTTTTCATATATTCACCTGTTAGCATGAAGCTAGCTCTCCTTTAGCCCTCAACCACGACAGCACAAAACAGAGCCTCTGCTGTTTCTGACTTTAAACAGTCCCTACGTTAATTTCAACCACATGATCCAGTTTCATTAGCTCACTGCTAAGTATCTGACAGCTACAGACTCTGACCTACCGACCGTGTCAGGAGACGAGCAGCTCACCAGGGCAGCACCGACGCATGTGTCGCCTGATGATGACGTAGCAAAAATAAATGAAAAATAAACTCGAACATAAATCACCGTTTCCTCTTTTATATCGCACATGAAAGTTATTGATTTTTAATGTGTTTTATTTAATTAATTAGATTCATAAACACGATCGTCATTAGACCCAGTTTGAGCCATTTTAGGTGAGTTACAAATGTTTCCCAGTCTTTGATATTATTCTCCTAAAGCTCTTTAAAATGTCATCCTGAAAACACGTTTCTCTGTAATTGTTCGTGTGGTTATTTTTCCACCTGGGTGTGAAACAGTCTTTACCAACATGCCCGTGTCGGGACAGAGAGACTGATCTCGTCGATGCCACCGCGGAGATGAGGATCAGCTGTTAGAGGAAGTGATGCAGGAAAATGCCCATAATGTAGCTACAGTCAATGACTAGAAGGGGGAAGCACAAAGAAACTGGCTGCTGGAGTCCGAGCTGCTCTTCTAACTCCCTCCCAAGGATAAACAATATTCTACATGGCTTTAAAAGCACATTCCGGTCAAAAGCTTCTGACTCGTTTCTCTCCCCAACGCGGAGAAGGCTGTGATATCGATGTGGAAGTTTATTTTGGTTAGCTCGCAGCTAGTCGGCTAGCTATCCGAGTTAACGCGACGAGTTTGGGTCAGTTCGCTCCTGCGCGTAAACGCTGCCTTCGGCCAACTTACTAACTACTTCAGTTTTCGCCCTGGCATCCCCCGGAGAGATGAACACCCGGCTCCACACGACACGATCCCCCCCACGGGTGAGTTCCTCCACAAGGACAGTTGTGGCACATCTCGAAAGACCTAGCTTAGCCGATAGCTAACTTTTAGTTAAACGAGCTGATGCTAGCTAGCTACGGCGACGTCGCCAGGGCCAAGCACTTTAGATGTAAATGCTGGGGATGTGTTGGTGATCGATAACAGCTTTAGGACATTTATGATCCGGGTTAGTGAATGGGTTAAACCGCCAGCAGTATTTAATCTTTAAAACCCTGTTTGGTGGACATTTAGTTGTGCTGGACACGAGCTGCTGAGCTCCCTCGATCCTGTTGGTGCTTCCCAAAGAGCACAAGTAGACAAAATAACGTTATTGCTAAGCTAATGTTAGTAAACATCTAGTATCTATCTTATGTGAGAGTGTACATTGACAACAATGATCCACACGGTCCACACAACACACATTTGTATTCGGGCTGAACTTGACTCTGGCTGTTTTAATATGAACAGCCTAGACTAACAGACACCAAAGTGTGTGCTAGCCTCGCATGTTGGCTTGTTGTGGATAATACATCGTTCGATTCCGATTGAAAGGGTGTCTGATCACTTCTCCATCAGGTGGAGTAGGTGTAGTCTCGAAGGACCTGGAAGAGATTTGCCCCTACATGCCCAGTGCAGTGATCTCCCTCACACCCTCGTACCTGTCCTACGAGGCTGATCGCTGGTTTTTCTCGTTGCTGTGAGACTGAAGTCCTGATTTGAACCGAGACTAAAAGTTGGTCTCAGAAGTTGTGATGTTTACAATCGAGCCAATGAGCTGTGATCCAGGACAAAGCTAGCCCCCCACGCTGGACACCTAGCGTTAGAGGCTTTTCCACCACAGATTCATAAGCCCTGCTTAAGCACCCAGTGCTCTGTCTGTGTCTACCTCACATGTGTGAACCATCTTCATTGTGGGTATAAATCAGTTATTGAACAATCCTTCCAGACAAACTGTGGCTGTGTTCAAATGACACATTCATAACCCGCTGCCCCACATAGTCCTCTAGGATGGAGAAGGCTGAGCTATCACTTTCTGCTTATGGTGACAAGATAACCTGTCTTTTCAGCACTGCAGATGTCAGGAGCACAGTGATGGAGCAGAGTAGGAGGACACTTTGATCTGTGGCCGGTGCCATCTGACGCACGTTCTGTAAGTAACCTCCGGTCCGGCTGCTTGATTAGTCATCGAACACTTGATCAACTCCCGTGTGTTGTGGTTGTTACTGTGACAACAGAGTGATTAATTGCATTAACATGTGCACATGACATCCGATTATTTTTGAGCGATTGGGTGGACTGGTTCAGGGTTTGCACATACTACGTGTCTGATTGCGTAGTGAAGGTGTGGTACTAAGTTTTGTCTTCTCAATACAACGCAAAGATAAAGATCCGGTTGTAAACAAGCTATGAAGATATTGCACATAGATCATTGCGAAATAAAATAAAATTCAGTTAGCGACCAAAAGGAAAACGTAACAGATAATATTGAAGTTATGTAGTTCTGCTGTAGGTTTGTAGGCTTCTCTGGTTACTAGTGATGTTTCTCTTTCGTATGTCTTCAATTTTTTCATGATATTCTGTGCTGTGTCAGCATTGTTACATCTGCTCTTCTCCTTTTAGGGTTTCAATCAAGCAGAGCAAGACTTCCTGGCAGATTTGGCACAGGTACCATCATTTATTGACCTTCACTTCAAATCCACATATTTCATTTCAAAAGCACATTAATGTGGATCCTGACCTTTTCAATGTGAGCAAGACTGGCTCAGTTAACAGCTACAGTCTGTGATAATGAGCCCTGTTACATTGTTCTTCACCTCAGGCCTGAGGGTATGTTGAGACGTCACACCAGACCAGAGCAGAGGCGTCTAGGTGGTTCGGACGGGGCCTGAAGGCGAGGAGGACAGACTGAGGAGGGACCCGGGAGGAAGACATGGGCCAGTGCGTCACCAAGTGTAAGAATCCAACGTCCTCACTCGGCAGTAAGAGTGGAGACAAGGAGAGCGGCTCCAAGTCCCACCACAAGAAAGGTAGCGGCGGTGGTGGGAGCCATAAAGAGGAGCTCAGTGGCCCATGTAGCAAAGCCACCAGCGAGCTGTCGAATGGCACCAAGGCCTTGGAAGTTACAGTGGAGACACCAGTCATACCCGCACTGATGGGCGAGCCGCGCAGGGACGAGTTCCTGGACGCCGACGGGTTGTCGTTGCTGCGCATCGACGAGCTCTTCTGCTGCTACAAGGATGAATTGGACGATGCCATCTTGGAGGAAGGCATGGAGAGGTTTTGCAATGATCTGTGCGTGGACCCGGCAGAATATCGTGTGCTTCTTCTCGCCTGGAAGTTTCAAGCGGCCACTATGTGCAAGTTTACAAGGTAAAGTGGGGGTTTCAGGATAAGCTAGCATCACTGCTGTATAGTAATTGGCTGTTTATAAAAATTGAACATTGTGATGTGGATATTTTCTCATCCCAGATTAAGGAAAGGCATATCTGCATTAGAGCTTGTCCTGATTTAATTTCCCCACACGATGCTGCTTTCATGTATCTGCAAACACCAATTGAGATGAGCACAGATGATTTTAATTTAAATGTATATAACATGCCCTGTTCTTACAAGAAGTTCCGAACTGGCACTGTTTAACACATCACACAAACATAACACTGTTAGCTCTTTAGCACATCCATTCTAAGGATGATGGGCTCTCCTATTTCTGACTTGCATAATGGAAAACATTGTGTCTGTCCATTTGCAAGTCTATGAGAACATCCCCCTTTGTCTGAGCAGGCACTCTAATCTTGAATGTGTTGCCTATACACGATTTAAAGAAAAAATATAATTTAGATTCAAAAGGGAAATTGGCCAGAAAATATCACATTTAGGAGAATGTGTATCATAGATTTTCTGAACTTTCAATTCGACAATTGGCTTATTGCATAATAGAATCACCAATCTGGCCTAACTTTAAAATGTTAGTTTTTGATATATCTATAACTTGTTTTATAAGCAATTGCTCTCTGATACTGCTAGCACAATAATTTGTTGACTCTTTAGAACCAGCTTGTTTTTAGATGATATACTTCAGGCAGCTTTATAAGATTTGAACCATTTGACCACTTTGGACTGGTCCGGCCGTCCCACCTCACACACTCACTTTTGATATTTTCTATGTAAAGACACACACACACACACACCTACAGTGTCCCTCTGTCAGGTAGTGGACACAGAGGAAATGGATCCCGCTCTGAGCTCTCGCGCCACAGTTAGCGCTGGGGATGAATAGAGCGGCCTGCTGGCTGGGTCACTTGTCACTGCTCCCCCTCTCTGATTCTTAACTCAGCACTTTTCTATCCAGAGGCTCTGGACAATGCCACACTGTGGTTCCCAACATGCTTCATTGTCAACCGATGCTTACTGAAGCTCTTTATATTACATTTGACCTTGAAAGCCTATATTGTTGTTGGGCTCAGTAACAAAGTCAAAGTTATATCTGCATAGGTTGAGGCCCGTGACCCTGAAGGGAAAAATATTAGAGAAACTTAACACATGGACAGTTATTTTTGTACAGTTTTAAAATGCGTTTCTTTAAGTACAAGGAACCATGGTGTGATTGTTACTGATGTGTGTTGTGCCATTGTAGACACACAGCCTGTTGTTTACGTTAGGTGACATCACAGAGCTTTGTTGTTGTTTTTGGCATAATTAGCAGTTAGTTAGCTCCGATGCTGCATCTGTTAGCCTGCAGATAGTGTTTGTGTGTCTGGCCCTCCGTTCATTCAGACCGACTCCTATCGTTCAGAAACTGCTCGGCCATCGGTTTATCTAAAGTGAGACAGGTTTGATAGTTTGACTGACAGACAGGCACTCAAAGGACACAACCAGTATAGCTACTGCTGATGTGGAGATGTTTGATGAATCCAATTTGACATTGACTTTTTCCTGTCGCTGTGCGATATCACATGTTTTGTTGCCCTGATTGCTTTGTATACCTGCTCTGCAACAATCGATTATGCCCCCTAGAAAACTTAACATTTACAGATGGGGATTGGACTGGTGATGTTAGACCAGTTCCTGTAGCTTTGCTGTGGAAAAGTACAGTCTCTGCTTCTGGGCCACGTGATCTTGAGTGAACTGGTCTAATGTTATTCTGATGTGCGTTCCTGTTTTCTTTGTGTCTGCAGGAAGGAGTTTGTCGACGGCTGCAAGGCCATACAGGCGGACAGCCTCAAAGGAATCTACTCACGTTTCCCCTGCATGTTGCTGGATGCCAGAGGCGAGGAGAACTTCAAGGACCTTTACCGCTTTACCTTCCAGTTTGGCTTGGACGCGGAGGAGGGCCAACGCTCTCTGCAGCGCGAAATCGCCATTGCGTTGTGGCGCCTGGTATTCACGCAGGACACACCCTCCATCCTGGAGCGCTGGCTGGACTTCCTAGGGGAGAACACCCCAGGTATTCGGGGCATCTCCAGGGACACGTGGAACATGTTCCTCAACTTCACCCAGGCGATCGGGCCTGACCTGAGCAACTACAGCGAGGACGAGGCGTGGCCTAGTCTCTTTGACACCTTTGTGGAGTGGGAGTTGGAGCGCAGGAAAAAAGAGGAGGAACAGGCACTGATGGCGAAGGAGGACGAGGGGACGTGTACTGACACAGAGTCCTCTCCCTCAACAGATAGACACGAAACAGAGGGAAACCGCGGCTCACAGACATGGGGGGGCCACTGACCAGGAAACAATAAATATTTGTAAGCGAGGGAAGGAAATGACTTATAAGTGAACTGTACATCTGTGAATCATCGGATAAATATTAGTATTACCATTACAGCTGTTCATTTTGATCTCTTTTTCTGCTGGGGTGGGATTCTTTCTTCGCACCTTTTTGGGGGTTTTCTGAAAGGGCTCTATGAACTGTTTTGTTTTAAGCACTTCTATTTAAGTTATTGTTTTGTTTTTCCTCCCATGTGTGTTTTAAGTAAATGGACGTGGTTCATTTTAACCTACACCTACCTACCGTAACCCAGCACAGTAAGGTAAAGGCTTGGTTTAAAAAGCTGGCCAGAGAAAGCCATAACCTCCTCCCACACAGATTATCTAGACACGTCGTTTAGACCTGGTAACACTGCTAATATGTACAAATAGTTAATAACAAGAAGGGAAATTTGGGAAACCTATACACAAGTAGTTTCTTACCACCAAAATCTGAGATTTATCTTGGGGGTCTGGGTGAAATTGTCTGGACTGGACTGACGTAGTTAGTTTCTATGCTTTTAACTTGCGGTGCTGTGAGGATGAATTGTTTTTCACTTGTGTTGCCTTCACACCCGTTGGCCCGTAATTACATTGCAAACCGTATCAGATTAAGACGATCTCACTAGGGCAATTTACTTTTCAAACTAAAACAAATCATGTGTATATGCTTAATCCATGGAAGTTGCTACGATAACCATTTAAAACCCAAATTCACTTCCATAGTAACCGACCAACTCTTTTTTCCTGTGTTGAGTTTTTTTGAGTGCTTCTAGTGCAGTGAGTGAGCTTGGCTTGTTTAAGCGGCTGGCTGTGCTTCTTTTTGACCTCTAGCATCTACCATTTGGATGTCCATCTATTTTCAAGAAGCGGTCTAGCGTATACACCACAATAATGCTGGCATTTCTCAGAGGGACGTTTGTAATGAGACAAATGGGCTAAAGCTAGGTCATGGTCATTTCTAGACAGGGAATGCCTAAACCCGTGTTGTATTCAGGACCCTTACACTGGGCACCACACAAAGCTTGTATTGTATTGTTTACCTTCATGAGCTCAAGAGTCCTGGAACTGCTATAGAAGGAAATAAATAGTGCACACACTTCACAAGTAATGATGACTGCTGCTGGCGATGGTTATAATGGATTGCACAAAACCCAATGGCATGTTAAGTCGCTATACTTGCAACACTTTGCAGAGAGATTGGTGTCAGCCACATGATTTCCATTTTGAAGATATCCAAACTGTAGATGATCTTAAGTAGAGCCTTGGGGGTTTTGGGATGAGTGAATGAGTGGTGGTGAATCAAGAGTCTGAGCTATGGGTCCAGTATGGTAAAAGGGTTTCCATAACCTAATCTGTTTGGTTTACATCAACAATGGTTTTATTTCAGCCCCCCCCCCTTTTTGTCCTTTTTTTTTTTTTTTATATAAAATGTATTGATTTATAATAATAAAAACAGTGTTGAACTTTTGACTGTTGTCCTTGAATGTGTGTGTGATTTCACTTTGGAGATCTCCTCATCTCCTTGAAACTTCATGCTGTGTTATTGCTTAATTACATTGCTTGCATACCTCCGTCGTCAACGCTGCAGGAGGGTAGCGTGGTGCAGCAGCTCAGGGTTTTGTGCAGGCTTGTATGGTATGTAGAAATAAATAAATAAATGTAGAAATACATCAATAAATAAATTATTAAATGTAGGAATACATACACAAATGTTGGAATACCACCGCAGCATTCTGTGCGAGCCGCCGCCTGACTGTTCACACAGGGAGCCATCCAGGAGGATGTTGTAGATGCTGGCTTGCCTGCCCACGGAGCCACGGGTGGTGACATCAGCAAATGTCCCTACTACGCTGCCAAAATGAGTAGGTTTTTATACTTCTCTTTGTATGCATCATGCTGCTATGAGGAACTGCTGTGAGGTGAAATGAAACTCCCTTCTTTTTTTCTGTTCATGCTGAAAGAAAGTGGATTCACTTGGTCTGATGTTTTCGATCACATCTTTATAAAACACCTCATTAGCTTCACACTACAAACCCTATGGGGGGGGGGGGGGGGGTTTGAAAGAAGATTGCAGATTCATTCACTAGACTGGCCCTCAGTAGAGCTCAACAGAGCCGTAAAGGTTCATCTCTGATCCATGCAGCTTCCCTCTACCAAGTTGTGTGGTTATTGGTCGAGTAGTTTATTACATAAACCTGTTTACTGACAAATCAGAGGTGAAAACATAACCTCCACCCATTTATCAAGAAAATGTCACCAACATTAATAATTATTAGAAACACAACAGGAAATTAAAAGTAGAATGAAATGTTTTGAGTATATCGAAATAGTTGATGGGTAATTTTCTGTTGGTCGACCTATCAATTCATTTATTAAAAGCTAATTTCCCCCTGCTACTTAGTCTATAGGGTTTTTGGTTTGTGTTTTATTTACATTGTATATATTGGTTTATTTTTGTCGCTGGTTGTACATCAAATTGCCCTTGAAGGATATTAAAGATTTTCTTTTTATGGACAACTTTAGTTAATCACAAGCTGCACAAACCAAGCTAGAGCAGCAGAGGAGCCCAGCAGCCAGCAGGGGGCAGCCTCAGGACATCACAGCAGACTGTGATTCTTGTAAGGCGTCCGAAGACAAGTTTAGGAAAGGTATAAAAAATATAAAAGTAAATTTTAGGTAAGGCTGTCAAATATATGTAGTAAAGTAGAAAATATTTTCTCTGAAGTGTGTATCAAAAGCGGCCTAAAATGACACGGACACACCGCGATTACTTGTCCATCTTCCTAATGTGCTTAGTTCCTTCTGTCACCCAGCAGGCGGTGTGGCCTAGTCGGTAGAGCGCATGACCTCCAACCAGAATTGGATCGGTTCGAATTCCACTCTTTCCCATCTCCAAACTGGCAATATACTGAACTCTAAAATTAGTGAGGATATCTCCTATTAATTGCAAAATATCTTAGACTGTGTAAATTTAATTTGCTTAAATATAAAAACAGGGAAAAAATGTATTTAAAAAAAAAAAAAAAGCTGCGCGAGCAATTCCTGCTACTGCGCAGGATGTGCGCAACGGGCTTCTGTGCAGGGTTGTGCGCACTTCGCTTCTGCGCAGGATGTGCGCAATGGGATTCTGCACAGGATGTGCGCATTTTTTTAATTTTTTTTTTTTTATTTAATTTAATATTTTTATATCTAATTTTATATTTAATTTTATATTACATTTTTTTATATTACATTTTTCATCATCATCATCATAATTTCATCATCAGAATGCGGCCACTTTATTTCTCGGATTTACAGCAGGAGCAACACTCGCATCACCTCTAGGTGGTCCGTCACTTCTCAGTATACACACACTTTTAGCGTATTTTCCCACAATACCCAAGAGCACTACGTCACACACTACAAACTTTCCTTAAAGGGGCAGGCCATACCTGCAACACAACAGCTCTTGGTCTCATATACAGATGGCAAGAGAAGGCAGAGAGGGATTTTTACACACTGTCTGATAAAGATTCTGACAGTACAGGCAAGGGGTAGTGATGGATGAGGTTTTCTTGTTCAAGATAAGTCTTTCATTCTCACTTTCCACCTTAAAACTATGAAATGAACGTGAACTATTCATGTTTACTTCTATGAACTGAACTTTGAACTAGTTCATGAGGTTTGAACTTGCACAACACTGGTACTACAAAAATGTAGAAATGCATCGATAAATAAATTTAGAAATGAATACATAAATGTAGAAATAAATAATTGGAAATGAATGAATATAGATTACAGAAATAAATAAGTGTATGAATACAGAAATAAATAAAAAATACAAGTGAGTCATCTGATTAAAGGGATAGTTCACAAAAAAATTAAAATTCACTCATTATCAACCCAGGAAGTAACTAGTAATGACAAAACATAGGTGATTAAAGCTTGACTTGTGTTTAAGGGTACCATTATGTTTCTATATCTGTAGTTTAGACTCTTTGTCAATGAAGAATTCAAAGTAAAAGCACATCTGTCTAATGAAGGCATTAACAAAGAATATTAACTTGACAGAGCCAATATTAACAAACATTGGCTCTGTCCCATTAAAAATGTAATTAAAACTATAAAATATAATTTCTAATATTTCTAGGACTGCAAAGCAGCATTGGAGCATGAAGCGTTTCATGCATTTTGCCAGAATTTTTTTTTTTTCTATTTCTCTGAAAATGTTGGTTCGAATTTGATCATGTTAAAGCCCTCAAAAAGACAATTAATTTGCCTGAAAAATAATAATAATAATCCTTACAATTTCAATAGTGCTCGGGCCCTAATAAATGTAGCGATAAATAAACAAATGTAGAAATACAGAAACAACCCTTGCCATCGCAAACTGTTAATTTACTTGTGTATTTATTGATTTATTTATATCTTAGATATTTTCTGTCCTGTATGGATGTGGCAGCAGCAGGCAGTGGGCGTGTCTGATTCCGCCGCGGCTCTTCCCATTGGTGGAGAATCCATCCTGGTTACCAACCAGCACAACACGCTGTGCACATGAGAAAACAGAGTCGCTCAGTGTAAAGCTAACGGAAAACAAATCGCTATTTTACAGAGACAGTAAGTGTTTTTGAATCATTCTATTATAGCACGAGTGAAGGTCGTGCAAGAGTTAAAAAGCTGAATAAGCCACTTTTCGTGTCATTTCACGTATGTCTAGTTACACGCTAACTCGCTAGCCTCTGTTGTTAGCGTAGCGACACTGCTAATGTTCCAGTTTAACTGGGGATCATGGCAACTGGTGGTTTGTTGTCTTCATTCCAGATGTTGTCGATCGGTTGCAGACTCGATCGCAGATTCGTCACCTCAGAAAGTGCCTGTGTCTGAAGTGCATCACGTTGGAACGGCTTTTTATCTGTGTGTAATCAGCAGATGATCCGTCTGACGTGTGTTGAGTGTGTTGTCAGCATGACACGTGTGACGAGGCAAACCTGGAAAACTAACCTCACACACAACATACACAAGCTATGCAAACCCCTCCTAGTGCACAACATGGGTCAAAAATGACCCGTATTAATTTCCTGTGTTATTTCATGCATGGCTGGGTGATTCGTTGCTATCTTCATTGAGTAGAAGGCTCCTTCGATCACACAGAAGACTCATCTTCTTCATTTAGGAGAGCTGGGTTCCAACACACTCCCACAACTCCAGCTTGATCCTGAGAAAAAAGTATGGGTCCTCAGCATCAGAGATTTCAGACTCAGAATCAAGAGAAAGAATTGCCTGCTCATTTCCCTCATCCTGTTCTTCATGCAGCATCTTTATGAACATGTCAACTGTAAGTCAGAAATGATTGCGACCAGCTATACTAACATTCTGGATAAGAAAATGGCATGTTTTCAAATGCATATCAATCTGTCTATAGAGCATTTACTGTTATAGTTCGAGTTTTGTTTTGTTGATGTAGCTATGGCTTGGGGTTGTTGTCTAATGTTTATTTCAACGACAGCTTCATTGTATCCCGCGTTGTGATAACGACGAATCTGCGATCGAGTCTGCAGCCGACCGACAACATCTGGAAGAAAGACAACAACTCTCCAGTGGCCATGACTCCCAGTTAAACTGGCAGCAGCGGCAGCTAGCGGGATAGCCGCGAAATCTATCACAAGAGAGAGCAAGCGTTGCCGCACATCTGTCAGATCGCTCACATGCCAATCGTGTGTTAAAATGCGTCCCGACGAGGACAATGGTTTGAAACCAGTTGTTCGACATCTAACTTGAAAACGGATTGGTTGTGCTGGATCGCTCGGCGGTTGGAGCCACACTTCAGACCGAGGTAACCGCGGGTTTCATGTCTCCTCTGTGTCGCTCCGCAGTGGTGGTCCGACACAAGGCCGATTCCCGGGATCTCTGTGGAGAGTGAGACATGGGATAGTGTGGACGGCGGCCACGCGATGGACAGCGAGGTAAGACGGGCTCGGGTCATGTGACACCTCCTCTGCACATCACCTGTCACAGTGTGTGTTTACAGCTCCGTGTCTCCGCTCTGTCACTAACTGGTCTTCTTCTCCACTCCTCCTTCTACGTCTCCTCGCTTCTCTCTTCTGCTGCTGACACTGGCCGGTGCTGTAGCCCCTAGTTGACTTGTAGACTCTGAGTAAGGGCTTTGGGATTCCTCTGCTCCTCCTGCATGATTATGATGATTTATCTGATGAATGCTGGGATTGCATGAGCTGTCGGTGTCCATGTTATGTACACAAGCACTGACTGCCTGCCTGCAGAGTTTTAATGTGACATGGATAGTGTGTTTTATTGTGTCTCGTGTTGTTATTAAATGTGACCTGCACCCTGATCTGCTGAGCTCGGCATTTTGCTCCCATTGTGTGCTTTGACATTTGTTATGGAAGTGACAAATACAGCTTCATCCCTGTCAAACCTAGCAGCAGCCGAGGGTGAGGAGCTGGCATACGTCTGACGTTTTAAAGAGGACGATTTCATTTTAGTCGAGTCAACAATTGCTGGCTGTTGTGAGCAGCATGTGATGTTCAGTTGTTCCTCCCTTTTAAAGTTATAGATCTGTGACAAGTGTTTGTCGATGCTAGTTTATTTGAAAAGGCTGCACTTCATTTCATTAGGCCATTGAATTCAGGGTCTTCTCTTTTAAAGAAGACCCTGAATTTGGAATTATTCCAAAGGCATCTTGCCCAATGCAGAGTCACTATTTCCCCTCGGGTTAATCCATGTTTTCCCCCGCTGCTCCTTACCCGTGATCACATTTCCTCCTCTCACCTCATCTCATAATTAAAAGTCTGCAGTCCAGCCCAGTTTACAAAATATTGAGATAACCATGAAATCATCACGAGAGAAGGATACCTGTCATGCAGAGTTTTAGAACCGCTTTAGATTGTGCTCACAAAGGGAGGCTCCTGCACTCCAGCAATACACAGGTCTGTTCACTGAGCAGGTCTTATTAAGGGTTTTGGTCCCACTGCATGCTCGGTGTTCTTTCTTTATTTACTGGAGGAGCGAGTGGTTAGATTCATATCTTGTGATGTATCGAATAAAGTGTTTGTGGATACCTGTGCGACAATGATGTATAATTGTAATTTTGTTTTCCTACAACAGCTGATCTAGGTTGTTCTGACTCTCCTTTGTGTGTCTGTTTGTGTGTAAGGAGAGCAACGCGCACCAAGAGGAGAAGCTTCCCTCTGCTGTGGACGACACTCTGAATGAATATTTAATCACCCTCCAGCACAAAAACAGGTGAAGTGTGAGCACCGACTGTTGGGGAGCTACCGATTAGATTTCACAGGAGGAGCACTGATTGGTTCTTTGCATTGATAGCCCCTCCAAAAAAGCATTTGAAATGTAGCTTGATGTTTGAGTCTAGATCTTGATCATCTCAGACCATAGATTTCTCTTCTCAATTTGAGTTACTCGTTTTCTTTCCTCCTCAGGATCCTCAAGCGCCTTAAAGCCAAAGACTCCAGGGAGATTGAGTTGGAAAAGCTGGAGCAAGGTTTCTCCATATATCTTAACGGAGCCAATGCGGAAACCAGTAGGAAGCAGCTCAAAAGCTCCAGCCACAAGTCCACTACCTCCTCACCTGCTTTGAGGCGTGAACGCACAGCAGGTATGTTTCAGCCGGACCAAAATAAACTTGGCACACGAAACAAAAAATCCTTTTGTAAGACCCTTTTCAATTTGATCACTGTATCACTGTACAAAGGCGAGCGCTGATCTTGAGGGTTGAGTCATTTTCACAATGAAATCAAACATTGCTCATCATCATACTCTATTCGGTGATGCTTCTGTCATCTGCAGACCATATGAAAACCAGCTAACAGCCACCGCTCCTCAGCTCGTAGTTCGCACGGCATCAACCCCGTGCCGTTATCTCAGTGAATAAATGATAGTGACAGTTGTAGCTGGCAGCCGGTCTCTCGCTCTTCCTCTTTGGACCACGCACCATCTGCGCATGTGACTGTGTGTTCCTTCTCCTCCGAGGCTTTAGCCCGCTGCACGCCGCTCATGTTCTTTTCTGTGCTGTGACTCATCGGCAGATGTCTGTAGAAGTGCCCACCAGTTGAGTGAAGACGGCCACAGTCTGGAGCAAACCTACGTGACGCGGAGCCACACGGCCCCGGGCAAGGTCCAGAGGAAAGAATGGGTGCAGGTAGAGGCCTTCGCTTGTCTCGAGATCTTTAAAAACCTTGATGATGTAAATCTTTTATAATGAAAGTATGCTTGTTAGATAATACACATATTCAATTGTTCTTCTGTCGTTTGTGCAGAATTCTGTCAAAGTTCGAACAGAGGAAGGATCAAATTTACTGTTATGCCCAGAAACGCGCTACTCTGAGGATTTTGAGCCCTACGAAAGCTCAGACATGGAGGTAGAGTGAAGACACAACAAAGCCTAATGAGCCTGTGTGGGTGTGTGTTTTTTTTTTTTTTTTTTTTTTCAGGGGAGGGGCTCTGTGTCAGAGGCAGCTGTCTGTACTGCCTAGCATCTCTCCATCTTTGCCATTTCCTCATTATCTGATCGCGGTGTTTCCCACAGAGCTCCAGTCTGCGCTCTCCTCGCAGTCCCTGCTCCCCCAGGGACAAATGCAAGAGCCAAGGAGGTCAATCAAGCCAGGAGCACAGTGAGAAGGTGCTCCTCAACCTGGAGGAAGTGAAGGTGAGAAGATGATTGATTTCATCTTGTCAAGGTGGCATGAGATGAAGTGAATCATCTAAATGTGTTCCATGCTCTTGGGTGTTAATTGGTCACGTTTGCTAGGGGTTGTCACAAAAATCAAGGGAACTCTTAATTTGTCAGTATGCACGTGGTTGCATGCGTCTGCGCCTGCGGATGCTCAAGCTGATGACTGCGTGCATTGGCTGCCTACATAAACGCGGACCTTTTGCAAACTAGGTTCTGCGTCGGAGCCTGGTGGTCAGCATGAGGCGGAGCAGCCGCGACTCCGCGGGGGAGGAGTCGGAGGAAGAGTGGGTGGAGGAGCAGATTGAGAGGGAGGAGAGCACCGAGAGTCTGGATGAACTGGGGCTCCCTCTCTCATCCTCCAAGTCCTCCTCGAGCCCCCGGCCCAGCAGCTCCCACGACCATTTTGACTCCTCGAACCTCATTGTCCTGGACTTTGCACTCTCACCTAAAGGTAGGCCGGCTGCATCAACTTTCACATGTAAATATATTATAGATTTTTAGGTTGAATCTGAAATGTCCAAAGAGGATCCGTCTCCTCCTTATCTGCACCATGTGCTGACCTTTAAACAAGTAGATGTTTGTCAGAAACAGTGAGACACTTTTGTTCCTATAAACTATAAAAGGTATTCACTGTTCCTCCCTAACATGAAAAGTGTTTATCTATCGTTCTAGGTCGTAAGATTCAACGTTCTCTGTCTGCAAAAAG
Source organism: Pleuronectes platessa (assembly GCF_947347685.1). NCBI lineage: Eukaryota > Metazoa > Chordata > Actinopteri > Pleuronectiformes > Pleuronectidae > Pleuronectes > Pleuronectes platessa. The sequence continues at coordinate 10,582,410 of NC_070646.1, read as the reverse complement.
GAAAGACAACTTTGACACCTACATACAAACCAAGCCTATGTTGGTGAAGAGCAAGACATTAGATAGGCCCCCTTCAGAAGGGACCTGGGATGGGCAGAGTAAGTGTTTTGTATTTTAAGGCTAAATATTCACATTTCAAAAAGACTGACATGACAGTCAAGATTCACTCTTACATGTAAAGACTGCTGACTTTGCACTGTGGAACGATCTCTTGATACAAGCCCAAATGGTTGTTGCTGACATTTTGTTTACATTTTTGCTTCAGGGTCAAGAGGTCGTGTGGAAAGGCCCCTGTCAGCACCCAGAAAGGCTTCGGTGGAGGAGCAGGACCCAGAGGAGGTGGCGTGCCGGGTTCGCCAGGCCATCCAGAGAGAAAACCACTCGGTGCAGAGTCCTGAGCTCCTCAGTCGCAGCACGGTCCGCCCCCCCCCCACACTGCACTCCTCACATCTTTACTGCACTCAGGCCATTAGCTAGTACACACGTTTTTTTTTTTGTTGTATTTCTATTACACAGATTTCTCTTTTCACTGTGTCGACCCTACGTGTAGTATATGTGCTCCTGATTTGAATACATTGATCTGGATTGAGCTTGCATGTAAACCCTGTCCCTGAAGCTTATTTATCTTTCTGCTTTCTCTTCATCTAGGGCAGGGCACACCAGATAATAAATGGCTTAGTGCACCACAACACCCACGACAAGAATGAGAGCAGTGTTAGTTTGGCCATGCAGAGAATCACTCTTATGGGCCCCAGGTATGTTGACAGAATACAACACCCACACACTGAATTCATCTGTCTTCTGATGGCTAGAAGGACACCTGGTGCACACTGTCAGAACACAATAGTGTTTTATAGAAGCGACCGGGAACAGTAATTTATGGTGTGTATGCACCCCGACCTTGAGGAATTATTCATCAGTGTAGCTAACACATTGGTTAGCCATCCCTCACCACTGATGTGAAGGTCAGGGACCAGAGGGGAAGCAGCAGAGCTGAGGATGTCCTCCTTCTGTTCAGGCAACAACAGAAGCTGCTGATGGCCTTGGAGAAACTCGAACCCGGGCCCGGCTGCAACATTCCTCAGATCGTCCAAACAGAGAGCAGAAAGGAGCCGGTGAGTCAGTGACTCCGCCTCACATCGCAGATATGGAAAATCCTGTGTGATACAGACAAAGGTTTACAGACACACTTTTTGAAATCCTGTGTTTCATTGCAGAGAGTTCAGTCCTCAGCCGAGGTCACCCCTGCATTGTACGTTACCATGGAGATCCTGTCGAACTGGGGGAACACTCTGCAGGTCGGCCTGACGGAGCTGCAGTTCTTCTGCCTCCGCAACAGGAAGCTGTACGTGTCGCCGCACGACCTGGACATCAGGAACGCTGACTTCCCCGGGAATCTGGGGGCACTCGTCAATGGAAAGGCCAAGGTGAGTCTGTGCCGCGTCAGCATCTCGTTTGAATGGCTGCTGCTCGTGTGTAAGCACAAATTGAAACTGCATTACAAAATGACACCAATTAAACTCTGTCCATTTTGAATATACACAGCCAGAGTCCTTCCCAGTGCCCTGCATTGTGTAGCTTGCCATTCCATTGAGTAATGTAGATTTATTTTACATAATTATTACATATATATTTTGTAATTTTTTAAATCTTGTTACAACAAATTTATAATATAAAATAATTGAAATGTGCGTAAGATACTTTTGTTAGAATTATTAATCCTCTACATTTACATTACATTTTCTTTGGATTATATTGAAAGAAATATCACAGCAGATACTTTACCTTTTTTATGACTCTTAATGGCTGACAATAAAGAATCATTCCAAATAACAGGGCTCTAAAGCTTATTGAGTTTATATTTTTTAAGTACACTTGTACAGGTGCAACTGTCTGTGGTGTAAAAGGGATATTCCGTCTTTTCTCTTGGGTTGACAGACCACCAAAGAGCGTCACATGTGGACGTGTCCGTACCACCCTCCCATCCAGCTCTACTTCATCATCAGGAACACAGAGCGCTCCCTAGACTTTGGAATATCTCGCATCAAAATCTGGAACTACAACAGAAGCCTCAATGTAAGTGCTTCTTATTTTTGTTTCCTTTTTGTCATTTGGTCGTTACAGTTAAAAAATAAAAGTATATTTGTTAAAAACCAAGTTCAATCTGTCCCAGCTCTCCTTGCATTTTTTTATTTATCCCTCTCGCTCTCTCATCCAGAGATTGTTCGTTTCCATGTGCTCATAAATCCCTCGTGCTGGTGTGTTGTCACTATCAAACGGGGTGTGGCGTCGTTACATCGGGGGTGTGGTTCCCTTTAAGCAGTGGCTGGCTGAGCTGCCAGTCAGGCTGTCCAAATGTGGAACAGGGAGAGATTAGCCCCAGAGGATTAGTGTTGGGGGGGGGAAACGTGGGCTTCTGCCTCTCAGCCTCACTGCTGTTCATAGAGGGGCACTACAGCCCCACCATATCTCTGTATATGTTACTCCCACTGTCCAGAATTACTTGTGTCTTGAGCCTGCAAGGTAAGGACCTGTCGGCGAGAGTGTAGATTTTACTGTGACCTGGGTTTTTAGAAGTTTACTGTCCTGAGGATCGAGCAGATTGGAGTTTGGGGCTTCAGACATTTCTTCCCGGCAGACATGACTTGATATCTGTGAGCGTGCTAATTACTGCGAGCGTGTGGGACTCATGACAGAAATAGTTTTTGAGATGTTCTCTTCTGCATCATATGCTTTTGGGTTTATAATTAGACTTACTTTGTTTTAATTGAAATTATAATTATGTTCTCAAAATATTATATATGTATATACAAATTTTGTCTAAATATATAGAATTTATTTTGTGTAGATTAAAATCTGAATTATGTGGGTATTAACATGAGTGTTGCTATGGAAGCTGTTAAATATAGTTCAAAGTGCAAGGTGCAGGTAAATGAAAATGCCCTGTTTGTTTTTTAGGAGCTTGACATCGGTGCTCGGCATATTAAGCTGTACCTCGACAGCACATTGGTGTTTGAAGGTGAGCTGGAGAAGGGCTGCGGCAACCAGGTCTATGACTACAGCACCGCGATCGATCTCTTGGATTTCCAGATCCCAGACTCTGTGGTTTCCAGCCCTGTGTCTTCAGGACACAATCTGCGGGGGGTCAGCCCCCAGCGCCATGAGGACAGGAGTGGTGGGGAGGCCAGCACCGTCCAGCAACACCCCATATCAGACACCCCAGGCCAGGCTATGATAGACATGCAGGAGAAATCCCATATGTCACTACCACCGATCACACCTTCAGCAGTGGGGGTTTCATCCTCCTCTCGCCACCCCTCCGCGCAGAGACTTTTTTTCGACCTGCCCGCCTCAGAAGAGCCCGTCTCTCTCAGGCAGCAGGCGGCGCAGCCAGTGCCCATGGAGCAGACTGTCACCACCCAGCCGTCCTCGTCCCGCGTGGCCCCCCAGTGGCTGCAGCCCCTGAACAGAGAAGTAGCAGAGGGCTGCGAGGCCGGCAGGGAGAGGCCCAGGTGGCTTGTGCCTCAGCACTCCACAGAGCCCAAATTATCACCAGCCTCATCCTCTTCACTGCTCCCGGAGCTGCCCTGTAACCCGGGCCGGGTGTGCAGAGGGACGGAGAGGACAGTGAACGGGAGTCAGTGGAACGCAGACTCTCTGGACTTGAGCTGCGACCTGCTGGAGGAGCTGGGGGAGCAGAAGCCGGACAGACCCATCAGTGGACGCAGGAGCTCAGTTCGAAACAGTGTAGTTTCTGTTTCCGCCAAACAGACGGAGGAGCAGAACCTCAGAGCTGCAACACTGTCAAACACAGGTAGTCAATGCTACCACCTTCAATATGTGAAGTTAAAATACTAAGGGACACCTTTATTGGTATGTTTTTTAACCCATGTCCTTTTTATTTCACCTGCCAGTTGAATTTAAATGTTTTTTGGGGTGAAATTTAGAAATTAAATATTTGCTATTTAGTTATTAGTTAACCTATTAACACGTTTCTTGTATTCAGTGTTTGATAATGAATGCTGAGGCCTATGTCCTTACTTAATAGCAATTGTTTGTGTATTTTCCAGAGGAGCCACTGTCATTGGTGAACACCAACAGGAGGCAGTGTTCGTCTCGGGCCCAGCTGCACAGCCAGCAGGATGACACCCTCATGGAGTCCTGGGACTCCCTCATTAAGTTCAACAAATGCCAACGTGGACGCATCGCCAACATGGGCTATGAAGGAGACATCTTCGATGACTTCATCCAGCAGCAGGGCCTTTCTCCCTCACCAGTCCCATCCAACCCCTCCATGGCACCTAGGAGCCCCCTTTCCTCCTTGACTGCTCAGGGGACTCTGTGCGATGTCCCTGACGATGATCCAGCCATGGAGCGGGAGGATGAGTTTGAAATCCCAGTTCTGCCACAGGGTCAAAGGCTGGTCATCAACATCCTGTCTACCTGGGGCGATCGCCACTACGTGGGCCTCAACGGCCTGGAGGTGTTCAGCTCCAGCGGAGAGCCTCTGCGACCTGCTCACATCCGGGCGGATCCTCCAGACATCAACATTCTCCCTGCATATGGCAAAGACCCACGTGTCGTTCACAACTTGACCGACGGCATCAATCGCACACAGGACGACATGCATCTCTGGTTGGCCCCGTTCACACCCGGTCGTAACCACACCGTCTTCCTGGACTTTGGAGCTCCCTGCCAAGTGGCCATGATCCGTGTGTGGAACTACAACAAGTCTCGCATCCACTCTTTCCGAGGGGTGAAAGAAGTGGAGATGCTCTTGGATGGAAGGTGCATCTTCAGGGGAGAGATTGCCAAAGCTTCAGGCAACCTGTCCGGAGGTAGAGATCGCTGGTCTTTCAGCTGCTTTTGGTTGTTTGGATCAACTTGTCCTTTCTCCTTACACTGTTGTCTTTTTTCAGAGCTGGACCAGTTCGGGGACACTATCCTGTTCACCACGGATGATGACATCCTGGAGGCTATGTCTCGCTACGATGAAACCTTCCTCAGTGAAGGTGAGGGCCGTGAGAGTCTGTCGAATGAGGAGGAGCTGCAGAGGCCGCGCACCGCCGATGGAGAGGGAGAGGAGAGACCCTTCACACAGGCCGGTTTCCGAGAGGAAGACCTCGCTGTGAGTACAGGCTGTTACAGAAGTCTCCACAGGGAAACTTTTTAAACACTCTCTTACCATTGCAACCCTAGCCCTCACATCATCAACAGAACACTGGATTATAATAACGCTATAAATGTTTTTCAAATATTTTCTTAGTTGAAACTTCAACTCAACCCCACCGTTAGCCAGTCTGAGGAGAACATGGAACACATTCCGGGGATGTTCACTGGAAAGTGTGAGTATAGCAACGATATCCTGTCACCACATGTTCTGTTCTCCCTTTATTTAAATTGTTTTAATGTCTGGAGGCTCAAACTAGCTGTCTCTCTCTCTCTCTCTTCCAGGCCTCAGACTAGAGCTGTTGCACACTTGGGGCGACTCCCACTACATGGGCCTGACTGGATTGGAGGTGGTGGGGAAAGATGGGGAGTATTTACCTTTAGACCTCGGTATGATGGCCGCGTCACCCTGCGACCTCAACGACCTGCCTGAGTACGGACAGGACCAGCGAACACTCGATAAGTACGTCCAACACAAAGAATTTCGCATGATCATGAAAAATCGAATATCACAATAAAAAAATCCACACTCTTTATCATCTGTTTCTGATATCCAGGCTGGTTGATGGCCAAAACATTACCACTGAAGACCAGCACATGTGGCTGATCCCTTTCTCCCGTGGAGAGTCCCACACCCTGAACATAACCTTCACCACAGCCCAGACCATCGCAGGACTCCGCATCTGGAACTACAACAAGTCTCCTGAGGACTCCTACAGAGGGGTGAGATACGTCTCTGTTGGACTCACTAACAAATTGCTGTAAATAGTATATAAAGCTGTGTGACACTGTAGATACTAAACTGTGGAACAACAAATTCCATTATTGGGTCTGTTGAGAGCAGTTGAGGTTTTTAGATTTTTTTTTTAGAGGTGTCAGAGACAGACGGTGTGAAAAACCAAAATAGAATTCACACAGGAATTTGGCACATGATTGCAAAGCTGCTTGAAACATCACATAGTTCACACTGAAAAGGTGAGAACGCTTCTGTGTGATGCTACCAGTGTCGCCTGTGGCTGAGCGGTAGAGTGGTCGTTCTCCAACCTGGAGGTCGGCAGTTCGATCCCGAGTCTGACCCATCTGCATGCCGAAGTGTCCTTGGGCAAGATGCTGAGCCCTGAATGGCCCCCCATAGAATAACTAAGTGCTGCGAATAGATGCACTGTATGAATGTGTGTGTGAATGGGTGAATGTAGAACTGTACTGTAAAGCGCTTTAAGTGGTCATCATGACTAGAAAAGTGCTATATAAATACAAAGCCATTTACCATTTACCAGGGATTAGTTTCTAGATTCGACCTGAAATGTTCCATATACACCACACACAACTAACAAATGTCTCTGTATTTTGTTCAGGTGAAGTTGATCCATGTTTTTGTGGACGATGTCGTGATCTCCCCGGCGGAGGGATTCCTCATCAGGAAAGGACCGGGCAACTGCCACTTTGACTTTGCACAGGAGATCCTCTTCGTCGACTTCCTGCAGACGCCGACTGAGAGCAACAGTTCTGAAGACCATCACAAGTAGGAGCCAGAGTTCAAACCCTCCTATTTCAGGAGAAATTAAAGAATGTCATTTCCTAATTTCTAATTTTGTGGTTTCTAATTCAGAGTCAGCGCTAAGAAACAAGAGCAGGCCAGCATGGACTATGAAGCTCCCATAATGCCTTGTGGCTGTATCCTTCTGCCAACCATAGCAGGAAGTGATGGTTTTGACACCTGTGTTTTTGCCCCTGTTTGCAGGTCACATGCAACATTGTGTGCACACGAACACTGTATATGTAGCCATTTTAAATGGTACTGTCACAGCTGGCTGACAGCCTGTGTACCATAAAGACAGAATAAGTATCTATGTGATATACCAGATGACCCCTGTTATACATCCTTGACCCTAACCCATCAGTCATTTTTCAGCTGCAGCTTTTAACAACCTGGGGAGACCCGTACTACATCGGACTCAACGGCCTCGAGTTTTACGACCACAACCACCAGAAGATCAGTCTCAGTGACAACAGTATCTTTAACAGTCAACCTCCAGCTCCATGCTTCTCTCCTCACTAACCTGTGCTCTCTTCATCAGCAGTAATAAATCCAAATTTTATGTCATGTGGTCTGGTTGTTGTTCACTTCCAAATTTGTGGTTTAAATCTACAGAAAATGGGTAAATAAACTTATGAATATCCAGTTGACTTCATAGTTATTGGTATTATTAGTTACCACTGTGCTTTTTTTAACAGAAAATGTCAGGAACTATGCAATAATCTTGGTTTAGCAAATACTAACGGCACAGTTTTCATCAGAAATCTGGAGATGCAAAGAAGAGACATTAAAGTAAAAAAAAACTTCTATAGCTGCTGCACAACCAGTCCTATTCTGATTATATTTATAAGGAGAGGATACATGTACTTTTGAAGTCATAATAATAGTTACTTCTATAATAATTTCTATAATATCTGTACCTTAACATTGTGTCCACCAGACATCGCTGCTTTTCCCGACAGTGTGAACGTGCTGGACCATGTGAGCGGTGATGTCAGGACTCCAGATAAATTAATAGATGGAGTCAACAGTACCCAGGATGGAAGACACACGTGGCTAGCCCCGGTTCTCCCAGGCCTGGTGAGGGAGGGAGTGTGTGTGTGTGTGTTTGGGAGAGAGAGAGAGAGAGAGAGACCAGACTGCAGTCAGTTAACACCCTCCGATCAGTTAGGAGTTAAGTGTATTTCCTGTTTCCCTGCAGGTGAACCGTGTGTACGTCATCTTTGAACAGCCGGTGACCGTGTCGATGATCAAGCTGTGGAACTACTCTAAAACACACCAGAGGGGAGTGAAGGAGTTCGGGGTAAGCCGCTCTGTCTATCAGCTGGGCATTCATGTTCGAATCCGACTACACTCAGCGAAATGTGAATGTGTCCCTGTGTGTGTTCAGCTGCTGGTGGACGACCTCCTCGTGTACAACGGCATCCTGGACAGTGTGAGCCACGTGGCTCGGGGCATTCTGCCGACCTGTGATCCGGTGGTGCCCTACCACACCATCCTGTTCTCAGACGATCCCTACATCGCACACTGTGAGAGGAACACCGTCATCAGGTATCTGTACTTTCTGAGCCTATATACACTGTAGGTGTAAGTGATTGGTTGTGCAATTACTTTTACAAAGGACCAACAGTCCCCTTAAATTGAATAAAGCTGCACCTAATTGCCCACAGTCGTCGATATCAGTCCCCAAAATATGCCGGATTTCTTGATCCCTGAATTGGATACGCACCAGACTTTAATGGTTTGTTCCATTAATGGGTTGTTCCCTGACCTATACCACATTCCACCAAATTTTGAAAACAAACAAACCAGCAAACAGGTGGAAGACATAACCTCTTTGGCGGAGGCAAAGATCCAGATGGCTGGTCAGCCCTGCATCTTTACCCAGGACATGCATGAGTCATGTGTCATGCACGTTTCCTTGCCATTGAATCATAGACAGATGACCTTGTACTGTGAATTAACTCATGAACATTTGATGAGGGAATGGCTGAAACAGAGACAACCATTTTTTGACAGAGGAGATTTGGTTCAGTCCAACTGTTCTCGAGCAGTGACATGTTCTGAACGGAGATGTCCTCTTCTCCACCTCAGCCCCCTCAGCAGCCGTCACTACCCACAGTGAGTATCAGAGCCCCCGAAAGCCTCGTGTCAGCACCTCCCTGTGGTCAATCCCTGTATTGAAGATTCCGCCGGTGCCCTCAAACGCCCCGACCAAGCCACACCCACCTTCCTACACGCTAGACTTGTGATACCTCAGTCCCTCTCCCTCGCCTCCTCTCTCCTGTTGAATCTCTAGCTCCGTCTTTGGTCTCAAAGCCTGGACCTGCTGACTTCAGGGCTTTGTTATCTGTCACTCCTCCATTTCGTGTCATTTTCTCACCGACGCATAAGATTTACTCTCATGCATCTGTGTTGTTTCCTCCTTTCTCTTGCTGTGTTGCAGTAATTACGTGGAGGATCAGGATGTGAAGATGACCAATGACAACCAGATAGTCCATCACACCAAGATGAAGCCGACGGCCGATCCAGGTGAGTCGGGGAAACACGTGAACTTGGATTTAAGCTTTTCGGGCACACGTACTCAGCAGTTACAAAAAACAACATAAATTGCTCGTTCTCCCCTTGTTATACAGCTCTTCGACCCAAGACCTGCATGACTGATGGTGGGAAACATGGCAAGAGGAGGTACTGACTTTTTAAAGCCACTTTCTGGTGGATGACCTCCCTTACAACGAGATATTGGCTTGACACCCCTCACCGAAAAGGACAGAGGCTGCACGATGGGTTTACACACACTCTCACTCTCACAGAATTCCACTTTATGGTTGGATCCCTCCCCTTCTTCCCTCGCTTTCGACCCAACGCCCACACGTACATATTATCCCCGACACGTTCTACATCGTTGCCCCGGTCGTCCGTCCCACGGTGCCAGGATAAATCTGTGAGGCTGCATTTTACCAGCCCCGTTCTTGTGCCTCGTACTTAACACTATATCTGTGGCTGCTACCTGTGACTTTTGTGCTGCATATTTAAATGCTGCTTGTGGCGTGTTTTGAAAAAAAGGAGAATAAATAAATTCGCTGTGAGGCCACACAGATACACCACTCGTAATGCTATGCAGACACTTATTTATACCTGTTGATCATTTATACCTGGTAGCTAATCTATTTCAAATCTAGTGGTTTTACTTTGGGAAGTGCTTCTACGCAGGTTTTGACCTTTTGCAAGATTTATATTGATTATGAAAGTGCAACTAGTCACACGTTTGTACGTTTCAGGCAAAAGAAAAAAGAAAAGTGCATGTACGACTTCAGAGTATGTTAAATAAAAAAACTCCACAGTCGAATTTTCCACATATATTTGGCTCTACATGACTTGGTCAGTTGTTTTTCTGCGTAGCATCAGGTAGAAAATACTTGTCTGTGATACAAGTGACCTTTTACTGAAGCTGCTGTAAAGCAAATATTTCCTGAGCCGGTAATTTTAGTATCTTAATCAGAAATGGGGAAAAAATATCGACTTTTTCCTGTTTGGGATTTTGAGCAGATACAGTAACAGGAAACTTCTTATATGCAAATACTCTCACCTTACCTCAGATTGAGAAATATCCTTAAATGGATATATATGGATAAATGTGGTTGTACCCTCACTATAATACTTGGTACTTGGTGTTGTACTACTCACTTATTCAATTTTACTGTACTAATTTGTTGCATGGGAAAGTTTCTTCAGCATTAGCTGTGATATCTATAAATGTTAAGACACATCTGTGTTTTTACTGCTTCATTGAGCCCAGATATAAACTGTTTGATACTCCTTACACCGGATGGGGAGCCCTTGTTTATGAAATGCAGTTTTATGTATTTTTATTTCTTTATGTCCAACAGCAGCAGTAGCCATTACTCAGTCCTGCTCTGTGGGGGTGGTGGCTGTGATTGTATGTGTCACTTTTAGTGTTTTGAAATATTTAATTATTTTTCTAACCTTGATTAAATATGTATATTTGATGTAGGTTTATTTGATTGAATAAAATCTATAAATATATCCATGTTTCTTCCATCGGTTTCATGAACAATACCAGAATTGAGACACAGCTGCTGTATCTTAGTCGTATTCTAGTGGAGTTAAGAAAAACCACACGGGACAACTGAGCTCCATAAATATATCCTGAGATATTTTAATTCAGTGTACGCTGTACGTTTCATGAGGTTAGAGAGGAATGACCATTCAGTATCAGCGTATTCCTGGGACAGAGCACCAGTAGTGGAAAGGTGGTGACGGAGCCGCGGGGTCTCCCCACCACATACACAAACATTTAGCTGAGAGGATTACATCTTTGCAATTCCACATCTTTTGGAGAGACGACAATCTCAGATTTTCCCTGGGAATGTTCCCTCTTCTCTCTGGTCGTCCCACTTCTGGACCTGAAAGAACAAGATGTCAGAGAGAACCTTACTTTTTGACATAAATATATATGTAAAAGATTTAAAGAAAAAAAAGCACATTTACACAATGTAGTGATCAGTCAAAGGTCTATTCGGAGATTTTGAACAAAAAGATAGAACATTGACAGCTCGTTTTTGAGTTTCAGTGTCGGTCAGTTGCTTGACTTGCAACTTTATCATCAAAATTATATAATGTATATATTTAAATTCCTGTGATCTATTTGTACTTAATTTGTGACGTGCAAAAAGGATCTCATTTTTCTTCTCCTCCCATACCCTAATACTTGCTCATACTTCATACACTACAAGTGATGCTGTCTTACAAATCCACACATTTTGGTCAGTTTAGAGTATCTGATGCTCAACAGTAAATATTTTCAATTATTCCCTAAACAGCAACTTAGAATACTCTGGTCTTTTTTCAGTGAACTGTTTCAAGGGGGAACAACTTCACTCTCTAAATTTGGACTGAAACTCTTACTTTTGTTTTGATTCTCACTTCTGAGAAGAGACTCACAGGAATGCGAGGAACGATGAAGTTGTTTGACCCCCGCTAAACAAACTCGGACCACATCTCATTTAGGGAACATGTATACTCTGCCAGTACTTCTCTGTGTGACTTACTCGAACTACCTCATTGAACTGTTGAGATGTGAAAAAGTGTTATTTACCCAGGACATGGGGCAGAGGGATTTGTAGACCCTCTTGTACCAATCACAGGGCATGGTGTCCTGTCCTTTAGCATCCAGAGATTTCTGGCAGCGGTGAAAGTCTATTAATAGAGAAACAATAACAATGGATATAGAAATAGAAAGTACATGTAATCATTCCACATTTTTTCTCTCAAGGGGGAAGGGTCAAGTCAGTGTCCTCAATCTGGATAAGCTCCAGGTCAGAGGTCAGAGGTCAGCACATTTTTAAAGACCTCAGGTAAACACACAACTGACTCAGATGGAAGGTATAGAGTATTTGATTATTTTTCATAGCACATCATGTTTCCACAGTTTTAATATATTCTTAGATCAGTGTTTGTGGTGTGGAACCAGAAGTGACAGCTTTGACCTTGAGGAGCACAACAAGCAGTCCTACCCAGGTAGTTGGACCAGCAGTTCTTGGTCTGGTTCTGGTTGGGGAACCTGGCGTCGAATGGAGCAGTGCGATAGTTCTCCAGTTTGGTCTTGATGTCCTCGGCCATGGTCACCTCTGTCGAGAGAGGATCATCAGTTTGTGCACTATAGCAAGACCGCTCTGTGCCAGACTAGAGACAGAGCGGCTGTGGAGCTGCAGCTCAGGTGTGACGGCCGGGCACAAGCGGCGGCTCTGCAGAGGCTTATTTTGGGGAGAAGATTTAGGGCGGCTCCATGCGAATAACGTGTTTATATATATATATCAGCAATTATTCATTTGATAGAGAAAATACATGGATCAACACTGTATTAGTGCTGTCAGCTATCAGTCAGATGTCTAATGGCAGCCGCTCCACCGGACGATTTGAGGAAATGGGGCAGATAAAACAACACGCGTAAGGATATTGGCAAACAGGTTTTCAATAGAGCCTCGTCATCCGGCCATTGCGCTCATTTCCTCCTATAACACATCCCAGTTTCTCTTTCTATATCACACAGCACATGTACAACTATTTATCAATTTTATCATATCAAGGTGAATAATAATTAAGGTCATACAAAGCGGAGGCGTTAAAAAAAATGTACATGCGGAACTTACATTTCCCGACGCGTGCGCGGGCTCAGCCTCAAGTTATTCTTGTCATTCTCTCGTTAATGTATTCACGCAGCCTCCAAAGTACATGTTCTGGGAGTGTGGTGCGACCTAGGTGTTAAGAAATGTGAAGCTGAGCAGGTGCGAGTTACCTGTGTGGTCGCTTCAGTCGCTGGTTCGAGCTCCCTGCGTCTGGTTCCTCCGTCTAGAAGCCGTGTGCGCACAGTGCCGCGCGCGCGCGCTCCACTATGAAGTTGCTGCAGCCGTGCAGTGGAATCATAACGGTATGGCGGACCCAGGTCACATTGAAATGACACACACACACACTGATCGGAGTGCACACACACGCGCGCGCGGGTTTGCCGCTTATGGATGTGAGGGTACTGGGGATTCAGCCTCGTGCACGGAGACCCTACAGCAGCAGCGCGGGGGTGTTTTATTCGTGTTTATCCTCATGTATTCTCAACGCGGAAGTATTCGGTGAACGTGTTAATCATTACCAGATGTTTACGCAGAGAATTTAAAGTTTCTCAGGTGGTTCGGTTTGATTCGTCCCCCCTCTGTCTGTGGACTTCATGCTCAGCGGAGGACGTCATATGGGAGAAGAATAAAAAGAAGAAATGCTCGTTTATTCAACCCAGGAACTCGCTGTCTAGGAATCGTTAGTCTGGACACGTGGAGGGAGGGGGGGGGGGGGGGGGGGGGTGCTGTCAGGTGTTATCTGAGGACAGAGGAGCGCGCAGGAGGAGGCGGGCTGCTCTGCTCCACTTCGATCCCCGACGTGTGAGGAATATTCACCATCTTGTCCTGTTTTCTCAAACCACCTCTGATCAGATGATGTAAAACGCGTCTGTGCGGTTCTCCGGCTCCTCTCCTCCCCGCGACCTTCCCCTGCTTTGAACCCGTTCTCCTGAATATGACTGTGGACTTTCAAAGTGTTTCCCGATCCGACCACCTCCCTAAAAGGACCGACTTTTCCATTCCGAGATAGCTCAGGAGGGCAGGAGCCTGTCGGTGCTTGTGCGTCATGGTGATAAAATGACGCGCTGCCACTGTACAGGGTTCAACCCCTGTACTACGTGACTAGCCTCAGTGTGTCAATGGACCTAGAGGATGATGCTGATGCGCGCATGCCATGTAGTGCCTACTCATCATGCAGTGTTTGTACTACAACACCAGGGGGCGACAGAGTTTTCTTTTGTATGTTGTGACTGGGCAAGGTTTTATAGGTACAAAACATCAAAGTCAAAAGTTAGAGATTCAATAATTTCAACAAGTACTGTAAATCCATTTAAATTGTTTTTTATTTGGTTTGACATGTTTATTACACTGCTCATTGCTGGAAAAAAATAGATCACATCACATTGTATATATGTAGGCATAAAAATATATATGTATGGTCACTGGCCAATATCAGCGTGATTTAGATTCTTTCTTTTTTGCGAAAAGGTAACTTTTCCCTCGCTACAAAAATTTGCATATTTAGCCTCCAAATCACTGTCATGCCAATTTTCTGAACCTCACCTAACTTTTAAGATTTAACTTTAAACTATTTATTGTGTTAGTAAAGATCGCATAACATTCAACATCATTTGTGTTATCTTGACTGGAGGTTTATAAAAGCTCTGTCACCCTATGAAAATCTCCTCCTTAAGACAAGGGCGATACATTCTTGTAGGGATTGGCAATTTTATGTTTGAGAGAGAGCCAAGACAGGGTTCGATCCCCGGCACCTCCACTCTGCATGTGGCCTTGTGCAAGACACCGATCCCCAAATTGCCCCTGAGGCCTTTAGCAACAGTGTATGAACTGTGGGATAGAAGAAGCACTGCATATCGAAGTGCTGTATGATTGTGTCAGGGCTACATAAATACAATCTGTTTAACATATTTGAGATTAAACAATATCACTTCTTTTAAGCCTGTTGAATATTCCTCAGATTCAAGCTTATCAAGACAGAAAGAACAGCCAGCGCCAACACAGACCTGCCCTACAGGTTCAATATATTAATGTAAAGCATAAAACCAGAAACTCTTTAACTTCTATAAATCACTAAGAAAAGAAACCGCTTCATACGGAGCAGTAAAACCACAGCACTGACTCAGCAGGGGATCCTTTGACTCACCCTTACAGCATCTTGGATTAAGTAAATAACGCACGTCTTGGTTATTGACCACAGTACCAATGACTAAAAGCCAGCCCTCTTATACTTTGCAAATAGAATATGATAAAAAAAATGTAGTGGCAGCACTTTAAGGTTCATGGATTTCAAGTTTCTCCGCACAACTATCCGTTTTAACTGTGCAGGTAAATGATTAAATTCAACTAAAGAAAAATAGCTCCATCATTGTGGCTTCCTAAAGGTTGTAACAATATATTTTTTTTAAAAGCCACCTTTGGCAGAGTGCGTCTGCTTCCTTTGAAGCACAGTGTCACATAAAGTTGCATAGATCCAGACAATAACCCAGCCCCAGCCATTAAAAAAAGAGCAATACATTGAAATGTCAGAAACGAGATACGAGGCAGGTCCCCTCTCGATTCATCAGCAGGAAAACGGCGCCTGTGCACAGTGAAGCAGTCAGAGAACAAGGAGCTCTTTGGCCATGAGATCAAATCTAACTCATGATTGTATGTTTACAGTCAAGTCTGAAGGTAAAGCTCAGTTTGAAGGGATCTTTCTGTTGTCAGCAGTAGGAAAGTTGTAACTGGTGTACACACGTTGGTTTATAAAGCCGTCATACAGTCACCTGTGACCAACTGGTTCAGACACTGAGGAATCTCTGGACACGTCCCAGCTGGTCCTTTCACTCTTCACTGAAGCGGAGTCGTAGGAAGGCGTCTGTAATCTCCTTGTTGCTCTCCCACTCTCCTTCGCTGCTGATCCGCAGCACTTTGCTGTCCGGGACATACTGCTTCAGCTTTTGCTTTCTGAGGACTACAGTGTCTTCGTCCCCCTCCGCCTCCGGACCGCTCAGCAGGAAGTAGGCAGCGTGGCGCCCAAGCTCCAGCAGGGTGGCTGAGAGAAGATCACAGATTTAGAAAGCAATCAGGGATTTTCTTTACATTGTTGTTGTTACATCAAGATATCATTTCATAGCATAGGAAATGAATGAGTACCTTTAAATGTTATGATGTGGTCCAGGGAATTGGTGGACTCAAGAAGAATTTCAGAATAAAGAGGGAGCATCAAGTAAGTGCGGCGGTCACTCATTAAAGGGATCTGGAAGAAAATATCTGAGTCATATCAGGGTTTTTCTCTCTAACATACATCTATTTCCATTAAGATTAAGGCAGTGTACTCACAGACAGGTTGGTCGCCGGCGGCCACATGCCCCAAAACACAAAGACTGAAACGGCGTTGGTGGTGTGTATCGCGGTGGGCCCTGGTGAATTCGGACAAGACAGAAGACTGACTTGCCACAGCACAACGCCGGTCTTCCCGTCAAGAATTACAATCTACATATAAAACAGAAAGTGGTGCCGTTAACCTATGATTCAAATCAAACACTGCATGAGAGGAAGTGGACATAATGTGGACATCACAACAGTGTTTGAACATTTTAAACCCAACTCACCCTCTTTGTGTAGTTGCCAACATCCTCCTCAACCACAACATCAAGTACATCGTCTTTGTTAAAGTGACCGAAGGAGGGCTCGCTGGATGAAGGAGAAAAACACTGATGTTATAAAAGTTATTAGTTTACTTACAGGACTAATGAACATAATGCATCTACAGGGGTTTTAGAGGATTGCTGATATTACAAATGACTAAATATTTTCAACAGGTTATACGATTTCTGGCTTTGGGTTGTGTGGTTTTTAACAGTTTGGTTATTTCGGCAAGTTTATTGTTAACATACAGTTTATAACTATTATTTAACCAAAAGATCTATCTATAAATTATCAAAATCGTTTTTACTCCATTCTTCTACAAATTGTTTAAGCTCTAATTTGTGTGTGAAACCAAAAAAGACAGACAGTAGTGACACCTGAGGACTGAGCTGGTATTGAATCTCCACAGTAGTTTCCGATCTTTTCCATTTACCAGCACCACATCCGTGCCGGTCACCAGGAGCAGGTTCGGTGGATCCCATCTATCTTCTTTTCTGACCACTCGAATCACTGAGTCTGACCTACAGAGTGGAAAAGAAATATCAGCCACGGTCTCTGGCGGAAGCCACGATGATTTCAGGTGGTTCAGTGAAGTAAGAGTAGAACGGGGGGGGCTCCTCTCACTCGTAGATGGGTACCAGGCCGGTTGCACTGCTGGCGTTTTTCTCCCAGTGTTTGTCCTTCTTTAAGCGGACCTCAATCCCTTCTTTAGCCTTGGCAGCAATCCTCCATAGTGCAAGTCCATACAAGCCAGTGTCTGAATGAACACACAATTAGATCATACACCTCTACTCACTCATCTCATAGTTATTCATGAGCTAAAATGCACTATCGATCCTGTGCATATATTCTTCATATCAATATTCACCTTAACTGCTTATTATTTGTTTATATATTTTCATACGCTACATTATTGATTCATCAGCTGCTACCTGGTAGTGTATGTATATATATATATATGCACTGTATATATTCTTGTTTACTTTAACTGTATATCATTTTACAACCTGCATTACTGACCTCAATGCACTTTTGTCATTCAGTATTTATCATCCAGTATTTAAACCTTCTTAGAAATCTGTTATACAGCCATTTTCCTGTTCACCTTCCTTTTACATTCATATACACTACTCTTACTCTTTAATTTGAGGTTAACCCTAACCCCCCCCCCCCCCCCCTTTTTTTTACATGCTCTATGTGCCCTTGAATTGCCCTCAAGGGACAAATAAAGTGGTTTTGAATTTGAATTGAGTTGAATCAAGTCTTAAGTTCATCCTAGTGTGTTAAATAAATTTAGATAATTGTTTTTAAATCTCTTATGTCTTAAGGTTATTTTCTGTTTTAGTTCTAAGGATCACCTTCACCGAAATCACTACATCCTCCATAACTTGACGGGTCTGAATACAGACATGCAGTAATAACCTGTTGGGATTGCCCCAGCTGTTTTCTTGTACAAACCTGTTTGCAGCAGCACATAGTGAGAACCCTCTGCGGTGCGATGGAGAAGATGCATCTCTGTGGAGTTCAGAGACAGCGTGGAGTTCACAGACACCGTGGAGCCGATCTGGACGCCTGTCTTCCCTGAGAGGAACGCCAGCTGAGTCTGCAGGTATGATGGAAAACAATGAGACTGGCTGGAATCTGTTTGAGTGCAACACTAACCGATGGTGTCACTGCCAAAGCTTATTTGCTTATTTGAGAAATGAATCAGTATCACCAAGTAAAAGGCAAAAATACACAAATTCAAATCACAGAGACTCTTAATGTAACTCAATATTTGCACTGTGAGGACCTGTTCAGTAGTAACATTCATATCAGGGGATCGAATCACAAGTGGTCAGCCTTTAAGTAGAGGTGTGAACGAGCTTAAGATGCACTGAGGATGCATCTGAGATCCGAGACACACATGAAGACTCAAGGTGTGAACCGATGTACTCGGAGCTGTCCACTTGGGATAAGATCACCCTAAACAGGGCTTCTGTTACAAAAATAAGTAAATGAAGTTCACTGTAATAAACAACACTGCTGGTCTTCACCTGTGTGTTGTCAGATCCCACCAGAGCCACGTCATTGACCTTGTCCCCATCCAGATCCGGGATACTGAGAACAGGCACAGTGCTGTGCAGACCAGAGAGCTGAGGCTGCTGCCACTTTATTACACCTGTACACAAACACACCACACAGCACTGTGAAGGGACCTTTTGCTTATTACTACCACTTGAATCTTGAATGTGTTAAATCCTGGCAGTAACTGCACTTATCGTTATGAATCTGACCTGCGGACACTGTGGTGAATGCAATACATAGACAACAATGTTCTCACAAACACGTAACTTAAGAACAATTTGCCATATTCATATAAGGATATTTATACATAGGTAGTCAAATATTTCATGGCTCTTTTAAAGAATTACCAACTAATTAAAAAAAGTGAATAGAAAAAGCAACTTATTATACATCATAAAATTAATAAGATTACTATAAATTGGTTGGGATAAAAATCTAAAATGTTATGTAATTTATAGTATCCATTACAAAGAGACAGAGTGGTGAGTCACAAACCATAGTGTTTGTCAACAGCAGTGATCTGGTCAGAGTGGGAGAGCAAGCAGTCCCAGGCTCTGCCTGTATCTTCCTCCAGACCGCACTGGACCCAGTGGAACTCAGGATGGAGTGGAAGCTGCCACAGGGTCTCCCCATCTGTCCCATCCACTGCCAACACCCACACGCATGGCGAAGGCAGACCTGGAAAACACACAGGTTGTAAATGAACTACACAAAACAACATTTAAAGTAGGAGCATGTAGTTTGAGCAATAACTTCGGGATTTCACTCAAACTGAAAAGCTCTTCATACCTGCGTCTGCACAGGTGCTGTTCACACCGCATTCTCTCGTCTTGAGCACAAACAGGACGTCCCGCACCTTGTCGCTACTCGCAGCTTCAACGGCTAAGAAATCAAAAGTTGCTGTGGCAGAGAGAGAAGAAATCAGTCCCATATTCAAGACACTGCCGAGCAGCTAAACACACACCGTCCAGACACACACCTGCTTTAGGGAAAGTCCTGTTCCAGGAGACCAGATACTGCGGTCTGACGGGACAGCGGAGGATGAAGGAGAAGGCGAACACGATGATGAGGCAGAGGAACAGGGAGAGGAAGAAGAACGCGGTTCGCCAGTGGGTCAATTTCTGAAAACCCAACACTTCCTTTAAACTCTTCTTCTTCTTGAGCTCTGTTGCTTCCTCTCCACTCTTCAGAGGGTCGCCCTCGGTGGCGTGGTTCGTGTTCTCCATCATCGACTCAATGCATCACTGGGCCAATGATCCACCTAACACAGAAAAGATTGAACTGTAAAACAATTCCACAATGTAATCCTAATCATAAAGCTACCCCATGTAACTTTACAATTCGTCATGCTTCTTTATTTGCATTGTATTGTGTTGCTTTTACAATTTGTCATGATGCCTTTTGTATTTTATGTAAAGCACTTTGAATTGCCTGGCTGTTGAAATATGCGCTACAAATAAACTTGCCTTGTATTTATATCTTTTTATTAACTAATATACTCTTCAACTTGCACTTTTGCCATGTTTTAGCCTAAACGCCTCCAAACGCTGTGACATCAAAGGCAGATGCAATTAAACGGTTTGGCAACAACATTGTTGGCAACAGTGTGTAACAACATGGAGTCAACTTAAAAACGTGCATGTGTAGAAATAACCAGCAATCAAAAAGTGACAGGCCTGTAGGCATTCACAGATGTGGCTCAGGGTACACACACTGATGGAGGCAGAGTCCAGATGTTTCTGCTGTCTCCACCTTTGTGGACCTGGGCCTATTCAGACGGTGGCCCGCTCGGACTCCAGAGTTTTCTCAGCGCGACCACAACGAACCCATGATGAAAATCAGCAGCCAACACACCCTGTGATTTGCTCTGTAGCCACGGGCACATGACTCCATGTAGGAATCTTACAGGAACTAGTGGCTTGTAGATATATAAATAAAAACGTGTGTATTTAAGTTAAAGTCCCGCTGTCAAATGTCCCCGAGTTGACACACCGCCCCAGGTTAGCCGAGTAGCCCCAGGAAGATGGTTTACTTTCGGGCGCAGCTATCTTCGTTAGCCAGCTAAAGTTCGCAGGTAACACCCAGTTGGTTCAGAACTTGGTCCAACAAGGAATGTGAAGCTGAGAGAAGAATGAACAGAGACTGAAGAAAAGTTTGTTCGTACTTATTCCCTCTGCACAGGCCTGAGATCAGCGGCGCTAACACACACAAACACACTGAGGCCTGTCAACCTAAGTAAACAAAGTACACACGGGTCTGAACCGGTTCTGTTTGTCTGTCAGTTGGCGCTCTGTCGTCCGTTAAAGTGACATTAAAAGGACAAAAACCTCATCTACGTCACAACCTTTAACATAACCCTCCTGTTACCTAACCCTAGTTCTAGAACGGCGTGAGAGGGACTCACCTTCTGAGACCAGCTGCTGCCTGTCAGGTCAAACTCAGGGAAAACAGACCGTGAGAAGCCATAATTATGTTGAAGAACCTTTGATTGGTCCCTTTACTTGTGCTCCAACGATTGGTCAGCTCCTGACACATGGCCCGCCCCCCACCCTGACGTCTGCTAACCGGTGTCGTGCCGAGTTCCGCCCGCGCGCGGAGAATCCAGTGCACCTCGCGGGAGCGCGCACAGCCGCAAGGAAAGACGCTTCCTGTCGTGATCATCTCTATGGCAACTAAATACTGTATCATCTCGTTTGCTGGAGTTTATTATTTATGATGATAATATTCATGAATGTTTAGAGTCATCAATGATTTATAAGAAGTGTTTCCTCGCGGTTTGTCTGATCAGTCAATATATCTGAAAAATCCCAACCTGTCAAATCAAACCTGATTTAAGTGTCGTTATCTAGATTTAAGACACAAGAGCTGAATGTGAGACTCCATCTGCAGAACGGCTGATATGTAATGTATATCAGTACTTTACAGTCAAGTCAGACGTCTACAAAAGGTATCGTGTTTACATATTTCTAGAAATAAAGTTGGATTGTGAATGTATTGTTTGACAGTTGTGTATTTGATTTATTGCTGAGTTAGATGTGTGAAATTCCCAATGTAAAGTAAAAACACAACAAAATATCAGCTGGAGTCAGTGTTCGACCACAAAGGGTCTGATAAGAGACCTGGGAGGAGGATGCATTGTTTGGAAAAAGCAGATTTTGGACCTGTATTTGCATCAGTCTGTTTTTTCAGCGAGAAAAAGATTACATGTGTGAAGTTCTCAATGTTGAGTCAAAACAGGCTTTTGGATCTTTAACTGTCTAGATGTCAGGTCAACAATGCTGAAATAGCCGTGTGTACATTACATGGCAGCAGTTTTGCAGATCGAGTCTCACATTCAGCTCTTCAACACAAATAAAGACATTAAAACAACCTTACAATTATTGAGCTGGGCAGTTTGGCAACGTCCTTTTTATATTTACTGATCAGACCTGTCGCGAGGAAATACTGAGTCTCATAAATCACTGATGACCCTAAACATTCATGATCGAACTTATCATCATTAAAAAAAAACAGCAACACACGAGATTAGATAGTTTTGTAACTGTGCGCGGTCCCGGGAGGTGCATACCATTCTCGGCAGGGCATGCTGAACTTGGCACAACACCGGAACCACTGATTGTTCCGTCACTTCCCTTGTGTGAAACGGAAACAGACGAATCCACGAAATCGAGAAAAGCTGCGAGAGGTGATGCTTGGACGAACACATTATCATACTTCACCCGAGCCACACGCCAAGGAGCCGCTCTCTGCTTTCTAACCTGTACATAGCGCCGTCGACGGAAGGACCCAGCGATGTCTGCCCAGGCTCAAATGCGGGCTCTGCTCGACCAGCTGATGGGAACAGCGAGGGATGGTGAGTTGCTGTAGCATGCTAGCCGAGCTAGCATAGCCAAGATGGAGCCACCGCTGAGGCTGGCCGCTGTTGTCGTGTGATGGACAGACCTGCATGAATGGATGTACTAAAGAGGGCTGCGTTAAACACCGCACAGTTCGACTCGATACGTTCTAACGGATTAACACTAGACTTTAATGTTTGCATCCACAAATCAAGAGATATTTTAGTTTCGCTTTTGTCACTATGAAACTTAACCTTAAACGTAGCTCTTTGCTAAGTTAGCTAATGTTTACTGTTTAAGTTATGAAACCTTTGCTGCTAAGCGCCACTGAACAATACACAAAAAACTATTAGACCATTGATATAGTCATTTTCAAGGCAGCACACGTAAAGCAGAGTAACTGTTCATATACATGATATTTGCAGGAAAGGAAATAAGCTAAATGAAAATGTCTAAATTATTAATTGAAGTTGTAGGGCCCCCTGTCTATTTTAGTAAAACATCCAATTATCCAAGATTATTCAAGAGCGAGACTGGCATTCATAATCTCACTCAATTTCTTATTAAAAGTAAAAACATTTAATGTTATATACTTATGCTCCCTTTTTATGTAATGTTATAACCATGTAAAGTACAACAATAATGTGCTATAAGAAATTGAATGTCAGTGCTTTTATTTTGTTGAATATAACAGTGTATTGTATCATATATCTTCAGTTTCATGTTTTATATATTAAAAGTCTAAACCAAATCGGTAGCGTGTGCATCTGTGAGGCGATTGTAGGGACTGAAAGTACAATATTTATAATGTTGTAGAAAATACTCGTGGTAAACAAGGTAAAAGTAACTTAAAAATGCAAATTGGTTTTACTGAACATTGTATAAAATTAAGATTATAGCCGTGTCTTTATCTTTTCCATCTGCTTCAGATTGCATTGTTGCGTAGAATTTATAAAAAATAACAATTATTTAAAACTTGTGTCTATGAGATCCAACCAATGTTGTGCACATGACAAGTGCAAATCTGTTTATATCTTAATGCTAATATATAATTTTAGTATTATCGTTCTGCCATTTGGATGCAAACATTAAAAGATGAAATCGGCTGTCAAGTCTGATTTCCTGTAGCAGAACATGACGGCTTGCTGCTGTCATGTTATTTAATAAAAAGCTGATGCATCCTGACAATAGAATAAAAGTGCAGCCCTTTAGATTATCCTTTAACAAATTGTTAACTCGATTTGTACTGTCTGAGTTACTTTGTGTTGTGCGTTTGTGGGTGTATGTGTGATGACATTGATATCAAATTCTTCCCATACATTTGTTGCATACAAACTGAACAATTGTGGCCCCTTTATTTTATTCATTAAGGTTCAGTGTATCTTTGCCAGCCTACATCAATCTGCAAAGGAGTTGCAGAAAAGCCTCATGTTCATCGAGCCGTGAGTCACACATAATTTTTAAAGCTGTTATGATGAATATCCAAACAATTTGTTTGCCTTCCGGAAGTTACTGTAGCCATTTTGTAATCACACAAATGGGTTAATATTTAGTGGCACTAGAATTACAATTTGGAGTAGAGCTATACAGCCTGAGCTGAGACGCCGTGTTGCGCTGAAGCCAAAAGAAGAAGTTCTCAAAATTTCGATTAGACGTCTTGTTTTTCAGAAGGCAATTATTGCATTCAGTCAAAACTAAAACTTTGCACACATCATTTTTCGATCTGACTTGTGTATGACTCCCAACTTCTTACTACAGGTATGGGCAAGAAAACTGTTCCCATTTATACTTTTCTACAGCGGGTTTAAAATTCTGCAGCTGAGGTCTTGAAGATGCAGAAGGGTACAGTATGTGGTGCAGATCGCAGTGTGTATAAACCCATTTTTTCCCTTGGATTTCTTTTTCTTTGTGTTTTTTTTCTTTTTAATATTTGTAAAGGTCTTTGCTGGAATATTTGTCTGACATGTTTACATTTTACGGTCACAGTCTTAGTAGCAGGCTTTTCTTGTATAGACCAATTTCCAACTCGTGTGTATATGTAATAGAAATGCTACAAAGTCATGGTAATCCAAATGAGTTCTAGGAAACGAATATAACATATTGTGTCCTTGTTGGCTTCATCTTTTGTTGCTCCACATTTATAGAGTGAACGTTGAGCCTGATCACAAGTTAAACTGAACAGAGGCTCTAATATTTCCACATTTTTATCAAGGTGTGGGTAAGGTAAACACAGAGGTGAGGTAAGAACGCAGAACCACATCTAGTTTCTGCATTGTCACATAAGTTAACATAGTCCACTAGTTCATTAGCTGCAGGTAAATATAATGTTGCACTAATAAAATATATTTGAAACTTCCGATATCTAAGAATTGGTTTTCACACGATTGCAGGTATATTGACCAACGTATGCAGATTTTGTTTTACTGCAGTATAGTGATATGAACTTAACCATTGGACACCTCGCACATGCTACCAAGTATGTGAGGTCTTTCTCACTGGCGGTTTTCTGGATTATTTCAGGCGATGAGACGAGGCAGAGGGTCAAGTACAGTGACGAGCGAGTCTGCAAAAGTCATCTTCTCAACTGCTGTCCACATGACATCCTCTCCGGAACTGTGAGTTGACTGCATTTCTGGTTTTAAACGTCCAAATACTTTACAAATATGTATATTTTAAGATGCTGGAATATATCGTAACTCCTCACAGGATTATAATTCTCTTGGCAGTAAAGTACTGTAAAGAAGAAGGAAAACAGAATGTGCACCATGATTTAATCATTAACATCACTCATTTCTTTTTGCACGTGTGTGACGTGTCTGCTTATGTCTTGCTGATAGCGCATGGACCTGGGAGAGTGCACGAAGATCCATGACCTCGCACTTCGGGCAGATTATGAAATTGCCTCCAAGGACAAAGATCTGTTCTTTGAGCTAGATGTAAGTGATGTCCTGCTATAAATAATACATGTTATATATGCTGATGGTAAAACTGTCAAATGCATATTCATATTGCTTTCTTTGAGAAATAGGTTGTATAGTATTCTTACTGATAGAGGAGCTACTTGGTGTCACCAGATATTTTTTGCTGATTTAAATGTCGTACAACACATCCCAGTTCTCTCTACTTCAAGATGTCGGATTAACAGATCTATATTGTGGAGGATGTGTATGTTTCCTTCTCTGGGTCTTTATGAAGCATTATTCATTACGCCCTGAAAGCAAGTAAGCTGAGATGGAGTGAGTCAACAGATAGAAAGATAATACATACAGTCACGCTTGCCCATTTCCCATTAGCAGTTGCCATAAACAACCAAGGCCGTAAAAGATATGATAAACTGAGCCTCAGGGAAGGGAAGTGATAATACTGGTCATGTGGACCCTTCAGGGACACACAATACACATGATTTATACGTGTATATGGCGTATATCAGCACCTCATTCATAACCCATAGTTTTAAATTTCTCAAAGTAAGAATCCGCGCTGCCTTTCTGCCGTTCTCTGAGCGTTTTCTCATTCTGAAAGGCGGTGGATCACCTGGAGTCTTTCATTGCCGACTGTGACCGGAGGACAGAGCTCGCCAAGAAGCGCCTCGCGGAGACACAAGAGGAGATCAGTGCTGAGGTGGCAGCGAAGGTGAGTTTTAAGAAGACTTTGTGAAACCTATTTACACCTGAGTTTTATAAGTGTAGTCTCCCCCCCCCCCCTTTTTTTTTTTGCACTGTTAAACTTGAGGTTTAGTGTTAAGTACAGGAAATAGCCAGACGTAAAATGTGTGGTTCTGGGCTGTTGTTGTAGGCAGAGAAGGTTCATGAGCTGAATGAGGAAATAGGAAAGCTCCTGGCCAAGGCTGAGCAGCTTGGAGCCGAGGGAAACGTGGACGAGGCCCAGAAGGTTCTGCAGGAGGTGGAGAAGGTCCGCACCAGGAAGAAGGATGCAGAGGTGAGAAATGCAGGAAACGGAGTGTGGCGCCTATTGTGTCTTATATAACATTAATCTTGTGAGAACTCAATGTCCGCTCTTGTCTGGGTCTCCTCAGGAGGAGTACAGGAACTCGATGCCAGCCTCCAGCTTTCAGCAGCAGAAGCTTCGGGTGTGCGAGGTGTGCTCTGCCTACCTGGGTCTCCATGACAACGACCGTCGCTTGGCAGACCATTTTGGCGGGAAGCTTCACCTGGGCTTCATCCAGATCAGAGAGAAACTGGACCTGCTAAAGGTAAACTCCTGCCTGTATATCTGTGATTGTCATTGGGCTGATCATTAGAAAACACAGAGGTTTGGATAAAGGTGTTTAACTTCTAAATGGGTTGTTTGGGTTTATTTTATCAGAAAACTGTGGTCGACAAACAGGAGCAAAGGAACCAGGAACGCCTGAAGAGACGAGAAGAGAGGGAGAAAGAGGAACAGCTGAAGAAGAGGTGGGTGCAGACATTTAAAATTCTTGCAATTTCATTTGTTGTCTTCACTGCATTGTTTTTATTAACGTAAGTGTGTGGTTTTCATCTCTGCTTATTTCTTAGGACCAGATCACCAAGCCGAGAGCAAAAAAGGTGAGAGCACTGCCTTAACCATCTTTCCACGTGTTAGACGAGTCTCTCCGATGAAAAGTTCTGTTTGTAACTCCGAGTGTCATCCCTCGTTCTCACCAGGTCCCGTTCTCGTGACCGTAAGAAGCGGCGCTCGAGCTCCCCATCACGAGACAAGCGCCGCTCCCGCTCCAGGGAGAGGAAGAGGCGGCACCGCAGCCGATCCCGCTCCCGCAGCCGAGGCCACCGCCACAGCCACGAGCAGAGCTCCAGACACAAGTGTGTACAAAACCAAGCCCACTGAGTTCACACCAAGCCCACACAGACTTTGGATGTTTTTGTTTTGTCACAATTTCAGCCTTTTCTCAAATAATCTTTTACTTGTTTATAAGACTAAACCAGTGAGTTTCTAGTAGGGCTGCTCGATTATGGAAAAAATCATAATCAGGATTATTTTGGACAAAATAGAAATCACGATTATTCAAACGATTATTATGTGGTCTTATTCTGAAGTCTATGCTTTATTCTTTAAATGACTGTAACCGAAAGTGTCACTCACTTCCGGTTCAAGTAAATACCGATGACGGCTTGTGTCTTATTTCTCCGTGAAACCAGGATATCGGTGCCTGGTTATTCAAACCCTTAATGATGGCAATCCTAACACTCCAAAAAAACTGTTTGTGACTGAGAACTTTGAAATTTCCTCTCATTATTAAATGTCCCCATCTATGGCCTCCCTCTGCCATTTTCCACTCGCTGTTTTTTTAAATACCTCCGGTCACCACACACACAACTTGCCTCCTTCACTTTACGGCTGCCTGAGAGTGAGAGCCAGTCAGCTGGGCCGTGTTGAATGCTTTGGGGGAAGGACTGAATTTCACATTCCATCTTTCGGAAAAAAATGCCAAATAATTGTTTCAACTCAATTATAGTAGTTGGAGATCGTTTGACCCCCTAATCGAAATCATGACTAAAATTTGATTAATAGAGCAGCCCTAGTTTGTAGGATTGTTTGTTGATAGGCGTGTACAGTCAAGATTTGATGCCACCTGAGGACTGAGTGTTTCCTCTCTGAACATCTGGTCTGGTCACGCAGGTCTTCCAGGGACAGAGAGCGCGTCTCCAGAGACGGGTCCCGGGAGCGAGACAGGAGGGACGGTATGAACGGCCGGTCGGACTCCCGCCGAGCAGACGACAGGGACATGGGGGACTTCTGAAGACCCGACTCCATCCACCACCGACACAGTGTCCTCCTGTCCCCTCTGGTTAATGTAACCTAGTCTTTGCCTTGACCCCTTTGTTCTCCTGCCTGCCTCCTTTCTTTGCTTTAAGAGTTTATCGGCCCAGAGTTTCTCTTGTCTAGCATCCAGATTTATCAGATTGCATTCGGATGGCGGGATTAGCTATCGATCCGTAGTGGAGTGTACATCTGTAACTTGGTGGCTGTCTGTCCATATGTCCCGTGTCTTGTTCTAAACTCCAACACCGATTCCAACGGATGCAGAAAACAAGAGCTACCTAACTGCGTCATTCATATATTCGTCATTCTTTATTAAGGCGGATGGTCTTTTGATACAGAACCAGTCTGTAAATATATTTGGGCCTACTGATTGTCTTGGTCTGATCAGCCTCGTCCCATCCTGATTTGTTTTGTTGTTTTAATGTCCCTCTGCTTTGAGTGAAGGTCTTGAATGTTTGTTCACATATTTGTCTCCAGTATTTGGTCTAAATTCAAAATGAAGGGTTTATAATTCGTCGTATTAGCAACAAATATAACTCTCATTGTCCAAATCATGTCATCTTCTATGCTGCCAGTTGTGAATGGAATCTGTTCAGTTGTTTAGCCAGTTGAAGTAACTGCTTGTTTTTAGTTTGTATTGGTGGCAGTCTCTCTTGTTTCGAAATTTTCGTTCTAGCTTAATTTCCTTTTATTCAAAATATCGGGGATAATGGAAACTTCCACATTAGCGTCGGCATGTGGAGCAGTAGGCTCATAAATGACACATCTTTAATTCTGTGCTAAAACTGTGTACGCGTCGTGGCTCGAGTCAAACTGAAACGTCGACGTGGTTCAAAACAAATTCCTTTTGCGTGTAGATTTATATTTCAGTGCAGACAGATTTGAATGGATGCATTGCTTTACCTAATGTGTGAAGTCGTATGTTATTTTGCTGGAAATCTTTCTTTAAGTCTCAATTAAAAACTCTTACCATTTTACTTTTTATTGTGTCTTGGCATTTTAATCATGGCTGAAGTATTTGGCAAAGATATGTGTATCATTGGAGTTGGTCTTAGGCAGGAAAAATAAATTCACAATTGAGACAAGCATCATAATTTAAAAAGGATGTATTTTAATGTTAGAATGTAGTTTACACAGCACCTGCTTGGATTAAAAACACGTGATGATGTAGTTGCATATGAGCGAGCATGACTATCTTCAGACATTCTTTGATTATAGATTGGCTGCGAACCAATTGCTCTAAGGTGAATATAATTTAAAAATTGAATGACAGCTGCAGAACCAGGCGAACAATCCTTGATGTGAATCTCTTCATGGTGGAGACGCCTGCTGCTCACAGTGTGCTGCTCTCCAGCTTCAGATCCACCTTCATCTTCTGTTTCTCCATGACCGTCTCCAACTCTGTGGCCCTTCTGGCGTCCTGCAGGGGAAACAAACAAATAGGGACAAATGAAGCTCAAGAGATCACTGAAGTCAAAAGTGCTGTAAAGAAATTAGGTGAAAACGGATTGTGTCAGACATTTAGCACCAGATAACTCTGGTGTACTGGGTATATAATTCACAGTGAGGACAAATGAGATTAAAATTTAAATGTTTAATCCTGCCATAATTATAATCATATTTATTAGCATAGTGTAAATTATAGAATAGAATGTCTTCACTGACATTGTATACTTTGCAAGGGACATCTGCTGTGCATCTCCAAAAATGTATAATAAACAGACAACTAATAGGATCATATATATTCATAGTAAAATTGTGCATTTTGATAAACTATTGCACAGTAAAATATGTAAAAAAAAGAAAAGAAGTGTGTTAAAATAGTTAAAGACAGTTTTCAATTAATTCCTGGATCTTGGTAGGGTAAAGATTCAGGCATGTCAAGGTGACTGATGCCTATGGGTGTGTGCAAATTTGTCCCAATCAACTAAAAATATGTCTCTAGTGACTTTAAATGTGGTTTCATAAGTGGGGACTGTTTATGTTCTTAATTAAATTACACATTTGGTGTTGAAGAAAGGCTGCATTTCAAATCTTATGAATTCAGTGAAATTAGTTCATAAAATAACTGATTCTAGTAAATATTGCATATATTATCATAGTGTGATAATTTTCAGGATAGAAGATTGCAAAGTGTTGCTGATTGTTACTAATCTTAAAGGATGTGCTATAGAAGTAACCTCAGTTGTTTGGGGACTGAAGCTTGGATCTTCAGTGCACAGTTCAGCACTTAATATCTTTTCTTATCTATTAAAATCCAGCGTTTTCCCGGCCTGTACCTCCAGCAGTGCTTTCTGCACAGTGAGCTGACTGTAGACTCTTGCGCCCTCGTCTGGAATCACAGCCCGTAGCTCCTCCTTGTTGAGGGAGAAGAGCTGGGCCCCTGTCAGCACTCCCAGGCACGCCACCGTCCTGAGGGACACGAGAGGAGAATCAATTCTCCGGTACACAGTTTTCCTCCATAAAAACATTACACAAGAAACAAGCCTGTACACTTTGATTCATGTCAAATGAGGGAGGCCATTTCTCTCGATCTAAGTGTGCTGGCAGCACTCCAGCGTATAAACAGTGAGTTGTTAATCTGATCTGTAGCCATCACTCACGGTTCACTGAAGCCTTTCCCTCGGAGCCACTCAGCCACTTCCTCCGGGGGGGAGTGGTAGTCCAGAGGGACGGCGGTGTCTGAGGAGCGAGGGATCACCAGAGGCTTGTGCAGGTGAGTCTTTCCGTTGGTCAGCCTATGGAGCAGCTCGTCGTTCACCAGCATGACTGCAAAGATTCAAGGGGACGTTTCAGCTTCTCGTGCTCAAACGATAATGTGTGACCAGCAAAATTTAAATAAAAACATACAAATCAAACATTCCAGAGATAAATAATTGTTAATTACTGCCCACTTTGTGAGTATAATTCCAGCCTGACAAGATTTACTACTATTAAGTATTAAAAGTAAAAATGCTTGCAGAGCGTAGCCTATTCCCTAATGCAGCGGTCTACTACATCATTCAGTATATTCTGTTTAATACCAGAATAAACCGATTGTCATATTAATAATAAACACTGCAGATGATGTTAATAAATATCTATAATTTATGGCTGAGTCTAGACAATGAATGGCCTCTTCTGAATATAGTTTAGGTATGATGCAATGCATTCTAAAAATGTAGTGGAGCAGAAGGTCCAGATACTTATACATGTTGTGGAGTAAAAGGGAAAAGTACATGAATAATGAATAAGAAAATGTACTTTGTTACATTCAACCACTGCTTTTAATACTGTTCAATAACACACCTTTTTTTATTGAACTGTATATTATTCCTATGGTCCCTGTGGGGGACTTTATCTGGTGTTTAAACTCGGTACTCTGGCGTCCTCACTTCATGTTGTGGCTACAAGGTGGAGCCAGAGCTTCCATTTTCACAGTTTGTGTCCGTGCCTCTCAGTCACACATACACAGAGACAGTGTAGCTCCCTCTGTTTCAAACCTCTTTATCACAGCATTTATGTCACGCTCAACTGTTCTGGTACCTTTATCTGAGTCCTCTGCCGTCTGCATGTGCTGGTTGTATCCCAGTATGCTGCGGGGGCGCTGTGGGGAGTGGGTCTGGGGCTGGGCAGGAGGGCTGGGTGGGACCGCAGAGAAAGTCTTGGTGAGGGGGGGTGGAGTGGGAGCCTGCAGGAATTCAGGGCGGAGAGAAAAGCAAACACTTGAATTCCCTCTGGTATGTACAGGTGAGGGCCTACCTCTTTGCTGATAAAATCTGTGTGTGTGTGTGTTTATATGCATGTGTGTGTTGTGCGTCTTACACTGGGTGGTTTGTTGGTGATGGGGCTGTCTATGTGGGCCATGGGCTCAAGGATGTTGAAGGGAACAAATCCGATCTGGTTGTAGCTATTACGACACTTCCACCAGCGCTTTGAGGATTCAACCACCTGTCAGAAAGAGGAGATGCTGTCAGTCAGGATTATTCATTTATTTATCTATCCATCTATCCATCTATCTATCCATCTATCCATCCATCTATCCATCCATCTATCTATCCATCTATCTAACTATATCTATCCATCTATCCAGAAATTACTCTGTCAGCACTATTCACAGGAAGTCAGTGTTTTTAACAACTCTACGACACAATAAAATAACTTTGCAAACTGTAAAATAAACAACAATGAAGAAGCTTAATGCTGGATTCCTGAACATGTGACTGTGTATGATCTTCTTGGCTTTATTACCTCCAGCTTCTCCCCCTGCTGCACCGACAGCTCGCTGCTGTTCCTGGCTATGAAGTCGTAACTGCAGGTGTAGAGTCTATCGGGATCCGGTGGGAGTGGGCTGGAGTCTCTGAGAGAGAGAGAGGAGACACATGCTGGTGAGATGCACATGGTGGGGGAATAAGAGCAACTGACTGGTTAGCCTTTTCAAAAGAGGACTTACGTCTCGTCACCGACACGGGTACCAGGAGGAGGGACCGGCTGATGCTGCTGCTGTGGGCCAAGACAAGATGGACATGTGTGGTTATACAGCATGAAAACACACAGGCATAGAATAAGAGGTCAAAGGTCAACATGGAGAGGGGCAGGGGTGGTTGACAAAATAAAAGACAGTCTCCTCTGTAATGTGTTGAGCTTTTGCAAGAAGAGATTAAAGAGGATTTGGATTTTTTTCATTTTATCTAACAGGTTAAAATTCACTTAAAGAGACCTGTAATGAGCATTCCTACACATCAGCTAAATCAAATAATACTTAATACAGTAAGGTGCACGTCTAAGTTATTAACATTAGCTCTATAGCTCCTTGTTTAAGGGCATTGTGTGCTTCAAAAAAATATATTGTTATTACTAAAAAAAATTCTTAAAGACTACTGGCAGGACAAGGGCACTTCAGGGGCCAATTAGATCGTAGCTGCCAGCCCCACCTCTGGATCCGCCCCTGAAAGTGCCAATAAGAAAATATGCCTTCCTCCATTATGAAAAAAAAGAGCAGAATGTGCAGCACTGGAGAAATGGAGGGAAAGCAACATGGTGGTTGGTGGGGTTCTCTCACCTGGGTTCAATAGGTTTGTATTTGCCGGCTAATCTATTTCAAAACCATCTAAGAAGAAAATTCAAAACAAACCTCCAGGCCAAAATGTCTGATGCCAAAGGTTAAATAGTATTGAATTTGTGTCTCATTAGAGTCGACCTTGTGTATTTGTTTTTCTGTGCAACCTCAATGAAAACGGCATCAGGACACTTTCTATCGGACAAATTAAAGAAGCTAACCAGATTTATATGGACAATTTTGGTGTGACAAAGCTCCAACCTCTTTTTAACACCTCAGAGAACTTTCTTTACAACAGTTTTTCTCTGCTGTGTTGCAGCTCTACTACTTATTGCACTTGATATTTACATGTGTTGTTTTTCACACACTTATATTTTGAGTGCTCTTCTCTTCTGACGCACATAGGAGAGTCAAACCTATTTCCTAAACACAGGTATTCCATACCTCTCGTTTTACTGGGAGGGCTTCATGTTTGTGCTGTGACTCGACCGGATCTTCCCAAACCTGCCCGTCTGCCCTCGAGGCTTCTGGTTTCCAGCCGTCTAAGAACACAGGCGTGTACGGAGCGACAGGTCCTCTGAGCTGAGAGCTGAAAGGACAAAAATAGACACTGGATTAGTTCTCAATGCACCAAAGCTGTCAATATATTCACTCAGTTTTTTTAAACAAAGCTAATACTAATGATTAAAGTGGTTCATTTGAGCCAATAGAAAAATATCCTGAACTTTTTTATTCACGAGCGCATTCAATTAGTTTACAAAATAAAAAAAAGGACATAGCATCATTGTTTTTAATTTTATTTTCAATTATCAGTCTAATGTACCAATTAGATCAGTTTTGTTTTCTTCTTCATGCATGTGTAGAAATGTGTTTATATGCGTATATGTATGTATGTATATAAATATATGTAATGTTTTGTCTATAAAGGATGCATGGGCCATGGAAGTCTCACATATTGCAAGACAAAACTTTCATGTATCAGTGAAAACCAGGTACAAGCATGTTCAGCAATGTTGGCTTTCTTTTCCAGGATGGTGGTATAATGAATAATCATATAAATAAAAACATTATTTTATGTTACTTTATAAAAAAAAGCCACTGTAAGCCGGAGGTGTTTGTTTGGTACTGACCGAGAGTGTGTCCAGTTGGGACCCAGCGACGTCCACAGCTGCTTCTCCTCCTGGCTCAGGGTGTCCTCCAGCAGCAACACAGCAGAGTTGGTCATGGAGGGGCTGGACACTGAGGCTCCCAGAGCTGGTCCACCTGTTGTTTTCACCATCTGTCCGCACACAGAGAACAACAAAACACGAGTTAATGGCCACAGTCTGAGAAAACAGGCCTGATACTCAAAGTCCAACCGAAGCAAGAGAGTCAGAAGAAAACATTTCTGGTTAGAAAACTGACAATCAAAGCACAGTGACACAAATCACACACAAAAAACACGGAACCACACACACATGAAAGGAAGAGACGCAGTTCCTGACGTGTGGGGCTCTGTGTTTTCCATTCAGGCACGCCAGTTTACACAAATCAAACACACCCGCTCCACCCTTTGACTGTTTGGACTGATTCATTCCTGTAGAAATACTGAGGCACCGACTTTACATGTTTGATCAAATATCAACGGAGACACACCTGAAATACCAAGCCTCTTTTGACATTAGTTCAATATTGATATGTTCCTGGATTCATGTTCCCTCCGTTCCAGCGGATTGGGGCCACTTCACTGTCGAAAACGTTCAAGATAGGAAAATAAAATAAATGTAAGTAAAGGTAATATATTGTCGATTAAGTTTCTAACGTAAATGTATCCAGGTAAAATCTGGACTAAAATCTAAAGTATATAGATTTTTCTCACAGCAGATATTATGACATGCAATTGGAAAATGTATAAATAATAAAGCACTTGTCATTGTTATCAGGATGTATTTTTCCCACATTTCCACGCCCTAAAAGTCGTATGTACCAGGAAAGCATATCTGCCTGCAATAATGTTTCGGGAAACAACATCAAACAAATGCAGATATCAATGAGGTTATCACACAGGGACCGACCCTGAGTAACCACTGACTGGAACATTACAACATTACTCAACTAAAATACCTTTCCATTATCTTTTTATATAACCTTATCATCATGACAATTTATTTTCCTCTTCACATTTACCTCACTCCCTCTGAACCCAACACAGTTAACGATGTGTGGATTAATTTAAAGATATTTATTGTGTCATAACCCGGCGAATATCTATGCTGCTATGAAAGTATTTAT
Organism: Pleuronectes platessa; assembly: GCF_947347685.1. Classification (NCBI taxonomy): domain Eukaryota; kingdom Metazoa; phylum Chordata; class Actinopteri; order Pleuronectiformes; family Pleuronectidae; genus Pleuronectes; species Pleuronectes platessa. The sequence goes on along the minus strand of NC_070646.1, from coordinate 10,546,950 downwards.
AGCTACAGTAACAACAGGTGTTGTCCTCAGTGACCCGGTGGAGACGTGGAGGTCGAACAGCGCTGACTCACCATGTCCAGAGGTTTGAATACATGGTGAACGAGCTCCTCTGATGAAGGGTTGGAGATGGTTGATTTCAGAAGGGCCTGTGAAGAAATAAGTAGGAGAAATTTATCACAGGGTTGGTCAAAGAGGAAAAGAAATAATGACCTGACTGAATACGCACCAGGAGGCTGAAGCAATATTTGAATTTCTGGAATATGTCGATGAATTCCTCCTCTGGTGGGGGGCGGGCCTTTATAGAGAGCTGATCATCTGTTGACCAAGAGTGGAGACACACAGAATACAAAAGGGTTATCAGCAGGGGTGGATCCAGGGGTGGGAACAGGGGGGGCACTGGCCCTTGCAGAAATCTGATCGGACGAAGAAAAGCTAGCAATACTAATAATAAATATGACAATTTATCTAGTTTATGAGCTCTTTGGCGGAACTCAATGTGCTTGGAAGATGTATATTGGACTATTTTCAATGATGCTTTGTTTTGCTCAAAGTTATAGAGCAAACAGGAATGATTCCAACATGCATCTTACTCAGTCCAACATAGTGCACAGATGTTGGCAGATGTTGGACATTTAATTTGCCCCTCTGTGTAAATTGAGGTCCCTTTATGGCCCCCGGGATAGAAAAATCCTAGATCCACTAATGGTTATTATAGCGAAAAATGTGAATGAGTTCAATCAAAAATATCTTTGTAAATAACACCACTGCAAAACTCCACCCCTGTCTCCTTCCTACCTTCTGCAGTTTGCTTTTTGCTCTTCTTCTTCTTCTTCTTCTTCTGGCTCAGCACCGTGGCGGCCTCGGCCGTCAGCTGCAGCTTAGCCATGAAGTTCTCGATGTCATCGAAGCAGTGATTGAGGATCCCCTGGAGGGAGCAAGAACCAGTTTGTTTACGACATTCAGGTTTGAAATGCAGACAGAGCAGAATGCAAAGACACAGAGGTGATGAGGAGGACGCATACCACTTCTCGCACGGCTCGCAGGAAAGAGATGTCCGGCCCGCCGTTCACAGCGTTAGCTGCTTGGGAAGAGAGGAGCGGAGTCAGGTGATCCATGTTCATTCTCGACTCTGCATGCTGTTTGAAATTCCTGTCCCCTCTTACCCCTGATACCCACCCTCCCCCTTTTACAAATACACACACACAATGCAATCTCTGTGCTCCTGAGCCCTTTTAACTTTAATGTCCAGCTTCTCTCCTTTCCTTCTTACCGTCTAACAATGTCAAATCTTGCCAAATACTTCTACGACAAAGGATTTTACTGTCGTACAAATGCATCTGAGTGAAAGTCGATCTTTTTTTTTTTACCTCTGGGTCCAGGGTAAGGCGGAGGGTTTGCTGGTGGGGCATTTGGAGCCAGTGCGACGGGGGGATGGGGGATTCCATAGGGGTCGATCACCTCTCCTCCGCTCTGTTGAACCCTGGGGAAACAAGTGGAGAGTGTCATCCCCGCTGCACTCTCACAACTTTGCATCCACCTTGCAGAACGAGGGCAGCGACAATCCCCAGAAAGACCCTACAAGTGAGTGTGACACACTTTCACCGACTCCCGACTGTCAGACAGGCTCATCCTCATTCTGAGAGCCTCAAACCCGATGCAGCCTCGCAGAGCGGTTGCAACACAAGCACAACTATGATCCAGGCCACACAATGGAGACCTCCATCAATAGACAAGGTGCTGTCTCTGAAATTCAATGCCGCAGCCCTTATCCCACTGAGGGACAGTAAACAGTGTGAAAGTGCTTACTCACAGCGAGGCCTTTCCATTTCACAAACACTCTGCTTAAATCTGAATCCACCTTTAAACACACCCGTCAGCAACGAGCCGGGGTTTAAAAGCAAAAAACACAAGGCTGTTGATTACAGGTCAAAACTTTCCTTATGTTTGCTCACTCTCGTACAATCGCAAGGTCCCTGCAAGTGCCTCGGAGGAGTGACTCAAAATCGTACACATTCAAAAATCCCCACCCGTCTATCCGCCCTTCTTACCACATGAGTCTGTCCTTA